>NW_026993243.1:0-17135 GCF_028769735.1 Zonotrichia leucophrys gambelii
TCTGGCTAAAGTTGTGCTAAAATATTTAAGTTGGTACTAAAGTATTAAATCCATGCTAAAGTATTAATGTCCTTGCTAAACTCTGTGCCAAAATATTAAAGTAATAAAGAATAAAAGTCCATGCTAAAGTATTAAAGTCTGTGCTAAGGTATTAAAGTCCGTGCTAAATTCAGTGCTAAAATATTAAAATTGGTACTAAAGTGTTAAATCCGTGCTAAAGTCCGTGCTAAAGTATTAAATCCGGGCTAAAGTCGGTGCTAAAATATTGAAGTCTGGGCTGAAGTATTAAATCCATGCTAAAGTATTAAAGTCCGTGCTAAAATATATACCAAAATATTAAAATCTGTGCGAAAGTATTGAAATCTGTGCTAAAATTGGTGCTGAAGTATTAAAGTCTGGGCTAAAGTATTAAATTCCATGCTAAAGTATCAAAGTCTGTGCTAAAGTATTAAAGTAATAAAGAATAAAAGTCCATGCTAGAGTATTAAATCCATGCTAAAGTATTAAAGTCTGTGCTAAGATATTAAAGTTGGTACTAAAGTATTAAATTCCATGCTAAAGTATTAATGTCTGTGCTAAACTCTGTGCTAAAGTCTGTGCTAAAGTATTAAAGTAATAAAGAATAAAAGTCCATGCTAGAGTATTGAAGTCCGTGCTAAACTATGTACCAAAATATTAAAATCTGTGCTAAAGTATTAACATCTGTGCGAAAATTCATGCTGAAGTATTAAATCCATGCTAAAGTATTAAAGTCTGTGCTAAGCTATGTACCAAAATATTAAAATCTGTGCTAAAGTATTAAAGTCGGTGCTAAAATTCGTGCTAAAATATTAAAGTCTGTGCTAAAGTATCAAAGTCTGTGCTAAAGTATTAAAGTAATAAAGAATAAAAGTCCATGCTAGAGTATTAAATCCATGCTAAAGTATTAAAGTCTGTGCTAAGCTATGTACCAAAATATTAAAATCTGTGCTAAAGTATTGAAGTCTGGGCTAAAGTCGGTGCTAAAATATTAAAGTCTGGGCTAAAGTATTAAAGTCTGTGCTAAAATATTAAAGTTGGTACTAAAGTATTAAATCTGTGCTAAAGTATTAATGTCTGTGCTAAACTCTGTGCTAAAATATTAAAGTAATAAAGAATAAAAGTCCATGCTAAAGTATTAAAGTCCATGCTAAAGTATTAAATTCCATGCTAAAATATTAAAGTCTGTGCTAAAATATTAAAATAATAAAGAATAAAAGTCCATGCTGAAGTATTAAAGTAATAAAGAATAAAAGTCCATGCTAGAGTATTAAATCCATGCTAAAGTATTAAAGCCTGTGCTAAGCTATGTACCACAATATTAAAATCTGTGCTAAAATTCGTGCTAAAGTATTAAAGTCTGGGCTAAAGTATTAAAGTCTGTGCTAAAATATTAAAGTTGGTACTAAAGTATTAAATCTGTGCTAAAGTCTGTGCTAAACTCTGTGCTAAAATATTAAAGTAATAAAGAATAAAAGTCCATGCTAGAGTATTGAAGTCCGTGACAAAGTATTAAAGTCCGTGCTAAACTATGTACCAAAATATTAAAATCTGTGCTAAAGTATTAAAGTCTGGGCTAAAATTCATGCTAAAGTATTAAAGTCTGTGCTAAAATATATACCAAAATATGAAAATCTGTGCTAAAGTATTAACATCTGGGCTAAAATTCATGCTAAAGTATTGAAGTCTGTGCTAAAATATTAAAGTCTGGGCTAAAGTATTAAATCCATGCTAAAGTCCATGCTAAAGTATCAAATTTTGTGCTAAGATATTAAAGTTCGTGCCAAACTCTGTGCTAAAATATTAAAGTAATAATCAAAGTCCATGCTGAAGTATTAAATCCACGTGAAAGTATCAAAGTCTGTGCTAAAATATTAAAGTAATAAAAAATAAAAGTCCATGCTGAAGTATTAAAGTCTGTCCTAAATTATCAAAGTTCCTGCTCGAGTATTAAAACGGGTGCTAAAGTCCACGCTAATTAATTATTTATTATTAATTTTTTATTAGTAGTATCATGGAAACTTCTCCACGAGAAAAACTCTTATTTGGTGATTCTGCTTAATTGTAATTAGCAAACCAACCAATGCTTGGTTGTTGTCCTTAATTAGAATTACAAAAGGAACCAACCTTTGGTTCTTCATAATTAAAATTACCAAAACAACCAATCTTTGCTGCTCCTTAATTATAATTATGAAACCAACCTTTGGTGCTCCTTAATTAAAATTACAAACCAATCAACCTTTGGTTCTCCTTAATTAAAATTACCAAACCAACCAATCTTTGGTGTTTGTCCTTAATTGCAATTACCAAACCAGCCAACTTCTGGTTCTTCTTCTTAATTAAAATTACGAAACGAACCAACCTTTAGTTCTCCTTAATTACAATTACCAAGCCAACCAATCTTTGGTGTTTTCCTTAATTACAATTACCAAACGAGCCAACCTTTGGTGCTTCTCCTCAATTACAATTAACAACCCCGCCTTTGGTGGCTCACCTTAATTCTAATTATTTACCAAACCAATCAAACTTTGGTTTTCCTTAATTATAACTAGAAAATGAACAAACCTTTGGTTCGTCTTAATTACAATTACCAAACCAACCAATCTTTGGTTCTCCTTAATTAAAATTACCAAACGAGGCAACCTTTGGTGCTTCTTAATTATAATTACCAAACCAACCAATCTTTGCTGCTTCTCCCTAATTACAATTACCAAACCAGCCGACCTTTAGTGGTTCTCCATAATTATAATTACAAAGCGAGCCAACCTTTGGTTCTCCTTAATTATAATTAGAAAAGGAACCAACCTTTGGTTCTTCTTAATTCCAATTACCAAACCAACCAATCTTTGCTGCTTCTCCCTAATTACAATTACCAAACCAGCCAACCTTTAGTGGTTCTCCATAATTATAATTACAAAGCGAGCCAACCTTTGGTTCTCCTTAATTATAATTACAAACCGAGCAACTTGGTTCTCCTTAATTATAATTAGAAAAGGAACCAACCTTTGGTTCTCCTTAATTCCAATTACAAAATCAACCAGCTTTTGGTGCTTCTCCCTAATTACAATTACCAAACCAGCCAACCTTTAGTGGTTCTCCATAATTATAATTACAAAGCGAGCCAACCTTTGGTTCTCCTTAATTATAATTAGAAAAGGAACCAACTTTTGGTTGTCCTTAATTCCAGTTACCAAACCAACCAATCTTTGCTGCTCCTCCCTAATTACAATTACAAAACCAGCCAACCTTTAGAGGTTCTCCATAATTATAATTACAAACCGAGCCAACCTTTATTGGTTCCCTATAATTATAATTAGAAAAGAAACCAACCTTTGGTTCTCCTTAATTATAATTAGAAAAGGAACCAACCTTTGGTTCTTCTTAATTCCAATTACCAAACCAACCAGCCTTTGGTGCTTCTCCTTAATTAAAATTTCCAAACCAACCAATCCTGGCTGCTCCTCCCTAATCCCAATTACCAACCCAACTAATTGCCTCCCCTCCGCAGGTGATCCGCACCGACACCTTCAAGCACCTTCGCCACCTGGAGATCCTCCAGCTCAGCCGCAACCTGGTGCGCAAGGTGGAGGTGGGCGCCTTCAATGGGCTGCCCAACCTCAACACGCTGGAGCTCTTCGACAACCGCCTGACCACGGTGCCCACGCAGGCCTTCGAGTACCTGTCCAAGCTCCGCGAGCTCTGGCTGAGGAACAACCCCATCGAGAGCATCCCCAGCTACGCCTTCAACCGCGTGCCCTCGCTGCGCCGCCTCGACCTGGGCGAGCTCAAGCGCCTCGAGTACATCTCCGAGGCCGCCTTCGAGGGCCTGGTCAACCTGCGCTACCTCAACCTGGGCATGTGTTGGCTTCTCTGTCAAGAGTTCTGTTAGCATTGTATCAGTGGGGTGATAGGGTTTAGTCCCGAATCACATCGGGGTCACCATTTGTTATCTCATATCAAGAGTTCTGTTATCATTGTAGTGCAAGTATTCCATGGGGCGATATGGTTTAGTCCCAAATCCTTTTTCTCCTGAATCACATCGGGGTCACCATTTGTTATCTTATCTATCAAGAGTTCTGTTATCATTGTAGTGCAAGGATTCCACAGGGAGATATGGTTTAGTCCTGAATCCTTTTCTCCAAATCACGTCGGTCACCATTGTTATCTCATATCAAGAGTTCTGTTATCATTGTAGTGCAAGGATTCCACAGGGCGATATGGTTTAGTCCTGAATCCTTTTTCTCCCAAATCACATCGGGGTCACCATTTGTTATCTTATTTATCAAGAGTTCTCTTATCATTGTAGTGCAAGGATTCACATGGGTGAATGGTTTAGTCCCAATACAAGCTTTATCCGTCTTTTCGAATCACATCGGGGTCACCATTTGTTATCTCATATCAAGAGTTCTGTTATCATTGTAGTGCAAGGATTCCACAGGGAGATAGTTTAGTCCTGAATCCTTTTGCTCCCGAATCACATCGGGGTCACCATTTGTTATCTTCTCTATCAAGAGTTCTGTTATCATTATAGTGCAAGGATTCCATGGGGTGATATGGTTTAGTCCCAATCCTTTATCTCCTGAATCATGTCAGGGTCACCGTTTGTTATCTCATATCAAGAGTTCTGTTATCATTGTAGCTCAAGGATTTCATATCGCCAGAGCTTTTCCCAGTTTACAAAGCATTTATCTTTAAGGTTTTTCACACTCATATTTAACGAACACCAAAAGCTGGAATTGATAGATTTTGCCAATAGTTTAGTACTCAAATCCTGTTTCCCCCAAATCCACAGGGTTATATGGTCAAATCCTGTTTTCCCTGAATTCATGGGGTTTTATGGTCAAATCCTGTTTCCCCAAATCCACAGGGTTTTATGGTCAAATCCTGTTTTCCCTGAATCCACGGGGTTTTATGGTCAAATTTGGTTTCCCCAAATCCATGGGGTTATATGGTCAAATCCTGTTTTCCCTGAATCCACAGGTTTTATGGTCAAATCCTGTTTCCCTGAATTCACGGGGTTTTATGGTCAAATCCTGTTTCCCCAAATCCACAGGGTTATAAGGTCAAATCCTGTTTGCCTGAATCCACAGGTTTTATGGTCAAATCCTGTTTCCCCAAATCCACGGGGTTTTATGGTCAAATCCTGTTTCCCTGAACCCACAGGGTTATATGGTCAAATCCAGTTTTCCCCAAATCCATGGGGTTTTATGGTCAAATTTGTTTTCCCTGAATCCACAGGGTTATATGGTCAAATCCTGTTTTCCCTGAATCCACGGGGTTTTATGGTCAAATTTGTTTTCCCTGAATTCACGGGTTTTATGGTCAAATCCAGTTTCCCCAAATCCACGGGGTTTTATGGTCAAATCCTGTTTTCCCTGAATTCACAGGTTTTATGGTCAAATCCTGTTTCCCCAAATCCATGGGGTTTTATGGTCAAATCCTGTTTCCCTGAATCCATGGGGTTTTATGGTCAAATTTGTTTTCCCTGAATCCACAGGGTTATATGGTCAAATCCTGTTTCCCCGAATCCACGGGGTTTTATGGTCAAATTTGTTTTCCCTGAATCCACGGGGTTTTATGGTCAAATCCTGTTTTCCCTGAATCCACAGGTTTTATGGTCAAATTCGGTTTCCCTGAATCCACGGGTTTTATGGTCAAATCCTGTTTCCCCAAATCCATGGAGCAATACGGTTTAGTCCCAAATCCTTTTTCTCCCAAGTCACGATGGGGGGTCACCATTTGTTACGTCATATCAAGAGTTCTGTTATCATTTTGCAAGGATTATCTTTAGGTGCTAACATCACATTTTCCCATCCTGTGCCCCCCCGCAGGCATGTGCAACCTCAAGGAGATCCCCAACCTGACGGCGCTGGTGAGGCTGGAGGAGCTGGAGCTCTCGGGGAACCGCCTGGGCCGGGTGCGGCCGGGCTCCTTCCAAGGCCTGGGCAGCCTGCGCAAGCTGTGGCTGATGCACGCGCGGGTGGCGGCGGTGGAGCGCAACGCCTTCGACGACCTGAAGGCTCTGGAGGAGCTCAACCTGGCCCACAACGACCTGGCCTCGCTGCCCCACGACCTGTTCGCGCCGCTGCACCGGCTGGAGCGCGTGCACCTGCACCACAACCCCTGGCGCTGCGACTGCGACGTGCTGTGGCTCAGCTGGTGGCTGCGCGAGACCGTGCCCAGCAACACCAGCTGCTGCGCCCGCTGCCACGCCCCGCCCGCGCTGCGCGGCCGCTACCTGGGCGAGCTGGAGCCCGGCCACTTCACCTGCTACGCGCCCGTCATCGTGGAGCCGCCGGCCGACCTCAACGTCACCGAGGGCATGGCGGCCGAGCTCAAGTGCCGCACGGGCACGGCCATGACCTCGGTCAACTGGCTGACGCCCAACGGGACGCTGATGACGCACGGCTCGTACCGCGTGCGCATCTCGGTGCTGCACGACGGCACGCTCAACTTCACCAACGTCACCGTGCAGGACACCGGCCAGTACACCTGCATGGTCACCAACGCCGCCGGCAACACCACGGCCACCGCCACGCTCAACGTCTCGGCCGCCGACGCCGCCGCGGCCGCCGCTGCGGCAGCAGCAGCCACCGGTTACACCTACTTCACCACGGTCACCGTGGAGACCACCGAGGGCGCCGGCGGCGACGACCAAGCCCCCCAAACCCCCGCGGCGCCCACGGCGGCCGGTTGGGACCCGGCCGGCGCCTCCACGGCCGCCCCGGCCACGCGCGCCACCGGCAAACCCTTCACCGTGCCCATCACGGCGGCGGCGGCCGGCGCGGCGGCGGGCGGAGGTCTCCAAGATTTGGACGACGTCTTGAAGACCACCAAGATCATCATCGGCTGCTTCGTGGCCATCACCTTCATGGCCGCCGTCATGCTGGTGGCCTTCTACAAGCTCCGCAAGCAGCACCAGCGCCACAAGCACCGCGGCGGCCCCGCGCGCGCCGTCGAGATCGTCAACGTCGAGGACGAGCTGGCCGGGGGTCCGGCCGGCGGCGGCGGAGGGGGCGGCGGCCCCGGCGGAGGCGGCGCCGGGACGGGGGGGGACAGCCGGTTGGCGCTGCCGGCCTTGGAGAGGGAGCACCTGGACAGGTACGCGGCCTTGGCCGCCCACTACGGTGGCCCGGCGGCGGCGCTGGGCTGCGGGAAGACGCCGCTGCTCAACTCGGTGCACGAGCCGCTGCTCTTCAAGAGCCCCTCCAAGGAGAACGTGCAGGAGACGCAGATCTGAGATTTTGGGGGGGACAAAGAAGAGGGGGGGGGTTTGGAATGGAACCCCCCCAAAATCAACCCTTTGGACTTTTCTTCCCGCCCCCACCACCAAAAAAAACCCCCCCTGAAAAAATCCGGCCGAAAAAAGGAAAAAAAAAAAAATTTTGGGGGGGAGTAAAAGGGAAAAAATAAAAAGTGGGGGAGACTTTGGGGGGTGGAGGTGGTGAGGAAATGGGGGGAAAAAAAACCCCCAAAAATGTGGGGGGAACGTCCTGAAAAATGTGTGGAAAAACTGGTGGAAAGGAAGGGGGGAAACCCCCCAAAAATGTGGGGGAAAAGTCCTAAAAAATGTGTGGAAAAAAAGGAGGGAAAACCCCCAAAAATGTGGGGGAAAGTCCTAAAAAATGTGTGGAAAAAAAGGATGGAAAACCCCAAAAATGTGGGGGGAAAGCACGAAAAATTGGGGGGAGACACTGGAAAAAATGTGGGGGAATCTCCAAAAAAAAAAAAAAAATTGGGGGAGATGCTGAGATAAAATGGGGGAGACTCTGAAAAATGTGAGAAAAAAAATTGGGGGAGACTCCTTAAAAAAAAATGGAGAGACTCCTACAAAGTGTGGAGGAAAACCTCCAAAAAATGGAGAGGAAATTCCTAAAAAAATGAGAGGAAACTTAAAAAAAAAAAAGTGGAGGAAAATTCCCCAAATAATGTGGGGGAAACTCCTAAAAAATGGAGGGGAAATAAAAAAAATTGTCGAGGAAACGTCGGGAAAAAAATGGGGGAAACTCCTAAAAAATAATGAGGAGGATTCTGAAAAATGTGGGGGAATTTTCTAAAAAAATTTGGAGGAAAATCACCCAAAATGTGGAGGGAAATCACCAAAAAATGGGGGGGAAAGTCCTAAAAAATGTGGAGGAAAACCACCCAAAAAATGAGTGGGAAAATCACCCGAAAATGTGGGAAAATACTCCTGGAAAGGAGGGGGAAAAAACCCAAAAATGTGGGGGAAAAGCCCTAAAAAATGTGGGCAAAACTCCTGAAAAATGTGGGGAAAACACCCCCCCAAAGTGGGGGGAAAATCCTAAAAAATGGGTGGAAAATCCCCCAAAAATGTGAGGAAAATGCTGTGGAAAATTATGGGTGAAACCTTAAAAATAATGAAGAGAATCCTAAAAAATGTAGGGGGAAAGAGTGGGAAAATGTGGAGGAAAATCCCCCCCCAAAAAATGGGAGAAACCCCAAAAAATGTGGAGAAAAATCCTGAACAATTAATGTGGGAGAAATCCCTGGAAAAAATTGTTGATATGAAAAATCCCTCGAAAATTTGGGGAACCCCCCCCCAAAAAAAAAAGTGGGAAACCAACCCCAAAAAATGTGGGTGAAAATCCCCCCCCAAAATGTGGAGGAAACCCTAAAAAATGGAGAAAACCCTAAAAATTGTGGAAAACCCTAAAAAAATTACGGAGAACCCCTAAAAATGTGGGGGAACCCCCCCGGACCTGCGGACCTGAAGGAAAACCCCAAAAAATTTGGGGACCCCCAGCCAAAATCGATGTTGGATGAGATGGAAAACCCCAAAAATGAAGGGGAGCCCCCCCAAAAATTAGGGGGGACCCCCCCCAATCCCCAAACTGTGGACTTGGAGATGAAGACCCCCCCCAAAAAATGGGGAGGAACCCCCAAAAATGGGGGTTGGAGCCCCCCAAAACCACGGACATGGAGCTGGACCCCCCCCCCAAAAAAATATTGGGGTGCGAGACCCCCCCCTGAACTTTGGACCTGTTGCTGCCTCCCCCCAAAAATTTGGGGTGCGGGATCCCCCCCCCGACCTGCGGAGATGAAGAGGAGCCCCCCAAAAATGGGGGTGGGACCCCCCCAAAAAACCACGGACTTGGAGCTGACCCCCCCCCCAAAAAAAACTTTGGGGTGCGGGACCCCCCCCCCTTGCGGACTCGGTGTTGAAGCCCCCCCAAAAATAAGGGGGGAATGTGGGGACCCCTCCCCAAAATAAGATAGGACCCCCCCCAAACTTTGGGTTCGGGACCCCCCCCCCCCCCCCAAAATTAAAATTTGGAGCCCCCCAAAAATTGGGGTTTGGGACCCCCCCCCCGCAAATTAAGGTTTGGGCGCTCCCAAAATGGAGGAAAAATGGGGGGGGACACCCCTAAAATGGAGGAAAAATGGGGGGGGACACCCCTATAATGAGGGGGATCCCCCCAAAAAAATGGGGGGTGAGGACCCCCAACCCCCCCCTCCCATTCAAGAAACGCCCCCAGCCCCAAATTCGGACCTCAAAAATCCCAAAATTTGGCCCCAAAAATCGTAAAATTTGACCTCAAAAATCCCAAATTTCACCCCAAAACCGGGGAGAACCCCAAAAATGGGGGTGGGGGAGGGGGCCCCGGAAGTGCAAAAGGAGGGGGGGAGGGGAGGGGGCGGGGTGGGGGAGGGGCGGGTGGGGGAGGGGCCGGTGGGGGGGGGAGGGGATGGGGAATTTTTTAATTCGCCGCGGCCGCAAAGAAGCGAAACTTTCCTACTTTAATAAAAACCCAGCGGGTGTTTCCAACGGCGCCGGGCACGGGGCGGGAGGGAGGGAGGGAGGAAAGGGTTAAAGCCGGGCTTAGGGGCGGTTTGGGGGGGTTTGGGGTGGGTTTTGGGGGGTTTGGGGGGGGTTTTGGGGGGTTTGGGGTGGGTTTGGGGTGGGTTTTGGGGGGTTTGGGGTGGGTTTGGGGTGGGTTTAGGGTGGGTTTTGGGGGGTTTGGGGTGGGTTTGGGTGGATTTAGGGCGGTTTGGGGGGATTTGGGGCGGGTTTAGGTGGATTTAGGGCGGTTTGGGGGGTTTGGGTGGGTTTAGGGAGTTTGGGGTGATTTGGGATGGGTTTGGGGGGGTTTGGGGTGATTTGGGGTGGGTTTTGGAGGTTTAGGATGGGTTTGGGGCGGGTTTGGGGGGATTTGGGGTGGGTTTGGGGGGATTTGGGGTGGGGTTGGGGGGGGTTTGGGGGGATTTGGGGTGGGTTTTAGGGGTTAGGGTGGGTTTAGGGAGTTTGGGGTGGGTTTGGATGGTTTAGGATGGGTTTGGGCTGGGTTTAGGCAGTTTTGGGATGGGTTGAGATGGGTTTAGGATGGGTTTGAGTGCTTTTGGGTTGGGTTTGTGGTGGGCTTGGGGGGGTTTGGGAGTGGTAAGGGGGGTTTGGGGGGATTTGGGGGTTTGGGGTGGGTTTTGGGGGTTAGGGTGGGTTTGAGGTGGGTTTGGGGGGATTTGGGGTGGGTTTGGTGAGATTTGGGGTGGGTTTTGGGATGATTTGGGGTGGGTTTTAGGGGTTAGGGTGGGTTTGAGGTGGGATTTGGGGTGATTTGGGTTGGGTTTGGGGGGTTTGGGGTGGGTTTGGGATGGGTTTGAGGGGATTTTGGCGGCGGGTTTGGGATGGGTTTTAGGGGTTAGGGTGGGTTTGGGGTGGGTTTTGGGGGATTTGGGGTGGGTTTAGGGAGTTTGGGATGTATTTGAGGGGGTTTTGGGGGGGTTTGGGGTGGGTTTTAGGGGTTAGGGTGGGTTTGGGGTGGGTTTAGGGAGTTTGGGGTGATTTGGGATGGGTTTGAGGGGTTTTGGGGTGGTTTGGGGGCATTTGGGGGTTTGGGGTGGGTTTTAGGGGTTAGAGTGGATTTGGGGTGATTTGGGATGGGTTTAGGGAGATTTGGGGTGGGTTTGAGGTGGGTTTGGATGGTTTAGGATGGGTTTGGGGTGGGTTTAGGCGGTTTTGGGATGGGTTGAGATGGGTTTAGGATGGGTTTGAGTGGTTTTGGGTTGGGTTTGGGGGGTTTGGGGTGGGTTTGGGGGGGTTTGGGGTGGGTTTGGGGGGATTTGGGGGGTTTGGGGTGGGTTTAGGGAGTTTGGGGTGATTTGGGATGGGTATGAGGGGGTTTTGGGTTGGGTTTGTGGGGGGTTTGGGTGGGTTTTAGGGGTTTGGGGGGATTTGGGGCGGGTTTAGGTGGATTTAGGGCGGTTTGGGGGGATTTGGGGTGGGTTTGGGGTGGGTTTTAGGGGTTAGGGTGGGTTTGAGGTGGGTTTGGAGTGGGTTTCGGGGGATTTGGGGTTGGGTTTGGGGGGATCTGGATTGGGTTTTGGAAGTTTAGGATGGGTTTGGGGCGGGTTTAGGTGGATTTAGGGTGGGTTTTGGGGGATTTGGGGTGGGTTTGAGGGGGTTAGGGTTTGGGTTTGGGGTGGGTTTTGGATGGTTTAGGATGGGTTTGAGTGGTTTTGGGTTGGGTTTTGGGGGGATTTGTGGTGGTTTTAGGGGATTTGGGGTGGGTTTGAGAAGTTTAGGATGGGTTTGGGGTGGGTTTGTGGGATTTGGGGTGGGTTTGGGAGGTTTAGAGTAGGTTAGGATGGGTTTACGATGTGTTTGAGTGGGTTTGGGGTGGGTTTGGGGGATTTGGGTTGGGTTTGGGAGGTTTAGGATGGGTTTGGGGCGGGTTTAGGTGGATTTAGGGTGGGTTTGGGGGGATTTGGGGTGGGTTTGGGGAGTTTGGGGTGATTTGGGATGGGTTTGAGGGGTTTTGGGGGGGTTTGGGGGGTTTGGGGTGGGTTTTGGATGGTTTAGGATGGGTTTGGGGTGGGTTTAGGCGGTTTTGGGATGGGTTGAGATGGGTTTAGGATGGGTTTGAGTGGTTTTGGGTTGGGTTTGGGGTGATTTGGGTTGGGTTTTGGAGGTTTAGGATGGGTTTTGGGTGGGTTTGGGGTGGTTTTATGGGGTTTGAGCTGTGTTTAAGGTGGGTTTGTGGGGTTTTGGGGCGGGTTTAGGTGGATTTGGGGTGGGTTTTGGAGGTTTGGGGTGGTTTGGGCTGGCTTTAGGGGGTTTGAGCTGGGTTTGGGCTGGGTTTAGGGGATTTGGGGTGGGTTTTGGGAGGTTTCGGATGGGTTTGGGGTGATTTGGGGCTGGTGTACAGGGTTTGAGCTGGGTTTGGAGTGGGTTTGAGGGGTTTTGGGGTGGTTTTAGGGTGTTTTTGGGGTATTTGGGGTATTTTTTTGGGGTATTTGGGGTATTTTTTGGGTGCTTTTCGTGGTTTTGGGGTGTGACTGACCCTAAATAGACCCAAAATCCCGTAAAACCGCCCCAAAACCGCCCCAGGTCCCGGGGGGGGGATTTCTCCTCCCACCGCTGTTCCCGTTCCCATGGGAACGGCACGGGGGGGGACACTGCGGATGCGCGGTTACCATGGGAACGGCGCGGAGGGAGGGATACTGAGTTTCCATGGCGACAGCAGCGCGGGGGGAGGAAGCTCAACCGTGGGAACAGCGGTGGGGGTGTTGAGCAGTTCCCATGGTAACGGGAACAGCGGCGAGGGAGAGGTGGATATTGGGGGAACGGCGGTTGCCATGGGAATGGGAGGTTTTTATGGCAACGGGAACAGCGAGGAGAGCGAGAATTCCCCCCCTCCCACCGGAAAAATGGCATCGAGGTGGAGTGACCCCAAAATGGGACCCCGCCGCCAAAAAATTGGCGTCCCAGGGGTGCGAAACCCCAAAAATTTGGGGTCCTAAGGGAGCGACACGCCCCCAAGTAAAAGAACCCCCCCTCAAAAAAATTGAGGTCCATCCCTCTGGAAAGAGACCCTGGAAAATGCGACTCGCCCCTAAAATTTTGGGGACCCCCCCAAAGTTTGGGTTCCCAAGGGTGCGACCCCTCCCAAACATTTGGGAATTTAGGGATGCCTGCAAAAAAAAGAACCCAAAGGTGAGACCCCCTCCCAAAAATGGGGCTCCCCCAAAATTTGGGGACCCTTCCCTAAAAAAGACGACCTTGGAGTGCAACCATCGCAGCCAAAATCTGGGGTCCCAAAGGCGTGACCCCCCCCCGCCAAAAAAGGGACCATCCCACAAAATATTTGGACTATCCCAAAATTGGGATCCCAAGGGTGCAAGCTCCCCCAGAATTTGGGGACCCCTCCCAAAATTGGGGTCCTAAGGGCGCGACCCCGTCCCCCAAAAAATTGAGACACCCCCAAAAAAGGGTCCAAAATGGAACAAATCTGGGGGCCCCTCCCTGTGTGATTTTGGGAGGGACCAAGCAGGACCCCCCAAATTCCCACAGAATCCACTGCAAGGATTTGCTTTGGCCGCGGCAGCATTAAGGAATCCAAGCGCCCCAGAGATCTTTTTTTGGTAATTTTTCTCACATTTTCCTCTTTTTTACTCACATTTCCCACCCTTTTCCCCTCAAGCTTCCAACCATTTTTCCTCTCACACCTCCCGCCCTTCTGTCCCTTCACATTTCCCATCATTTTTGGCCTCATGTTATTTGCATTTTTTCCCTTTATCTTTTACACCCATTTTTCCTCCTGTTTCCTGTCTTTTTTCCCCCTCATGTTTCATTCGCTTTTCTCCCCTCACGTTTTTCACCCTTTTTCCCCTCATGTTTCCTGCTTTTTTCTCCACCCACATTTTCCGTCTTTTCTCCCCTTGTTTCATACCTTTTCTTCTTCTCATTTCCCATCCTTTTCATTCAAGTTTACCATCCTTTTTGCCTTCAGTTTGGTGCGTTTTCTCCCCTCACGTTTCCCCCATTTTCTCCCCTCACGTTTCCCGCTCTTTTCTCCCCTCGCAGTTTCCTTCTTTTTCTCCCTTCACATTTCCCACCATTTCTCCCCTTTTGTTTCATACCTTTTCTTCCTCTCATTTCCCATCCTTTTCACTTGAATTTACTGTCCTTTTTGCCTTCCAATTCCCACTTTTTCCCCTCAGATTTCCTGCCCTTTTGGCCCCTCACGATCCCCACCATTTTGTCCCCTCACGTTTCCCGCTCTTTTCTCCCCTCATGTTTTCCACCCTTTTTCCCCCTCATGTTTCCCTTTTGTCCCCTTCTGTTTTGTACCTTTCCTTCCTTTAATTTCTGTCATTAAGCGAGTCCTTTTCACTCCAATTTACTTTCCATTTTTGCCTTTCCATTTCCCACCTTTCTTTCCCCTCACATTTCCCCCCCTCCTTTTCTCCCCTCACGTTTCCCGCTCTTTTTCCCCTCATGGCTCCTTCCCCTTTCTCCCCTCATCTTTCCCACCATTTCTCTCCTTCTGTTTCATATCTTTTCTTCCTCTCATTTTCTGCCCTTTTCACTCAAGTTTACTGTCCTTTTCGCCTTCCAATTCTCATTTTTTCCCCTCAGATTTCCTGCCCTTTGGCCCCTCATGATCCCCACCATTTTGTCCCCTCACGTTTCCTGCTCTTTTCTCCCCTCACGTTTCCTTCCTTCATTCCTTCACATTTTCCACCCCTTTCTCCCTCACATTTCCTACCTTTTCTCCCCTTCTGTTTCCTATCTTTCCTTCCTTTCATTTCCCTCCTTTTCACTCCAGTTTACTTTCCTTTTTGAATTCCATTTCCCACCTTTTTTTCCCCTCATGTTTTCACCCCCTTTTTCTCCCCTCACATTTCCCCCCCTTTTTCCCCTCATGTTTCTCACAATTTCTCCCCTTCTGTTTCATGCCTTTTCTTCCTCTCATTTCTAAAGTTTATTGTCCTTTTTGCCTTCAATTTTCTCCCCTCACATTTCCCGCCCTTTTCTCCCCTCAAGTTCCCCCCCACCTTTTCCCCTCACATTTTCTTCCATTTTCTCCCCCTGATGTTTCCTGCCCTTTTTGCCCCTCATGTTTCCCACCATTTCTCCCCTTCTGTTTCATATCTTTTCTTTCTCTCATTTCCCATCCTTTTCACTAAAGTTTAATCTCCTTTTCACCTTTGTTTTCCAGCCTTTTTCTCCCCTCACGTTCCCCACCATTTTGTCCCTCACATTTCCCACCCTTTCCTTCTCACTTTTCCCACCCATAATTCTCACTTTTTCCCCACCAAGTTCCTCTGCACCTTTATGGTGCACTCATTATCAATTCTGCAGTCAATTTAAGTAAGCTCGGTATTTCATTTAAAAAGATTATATATATATCAAACTACTACATATAATAGAACAACAACGTTTATTAGATTAATAACATAGTATATGTTCCTAATGTCTATATTCCTAATGTCTATATTCCTAATAATGTCTATATTCCTAATGTCTATATTCCTAATGTTTCTATTTTCGTAAAATTCGTAATATCTATTAATAATGTATATATGTTACTAGTATATTGATGTTAGTAACATATATAATCTATCTATCTTGTTTACTTATCTAAATTGTCTATCTAAACTAATAATAGATGTAGGGGGTTCAGAGTGGTCTGTGGCTGGGCTTGGATCTAACCACACCAACTCCTCCCCGAGGATTTCAGAGATCCAGAGATTCCAGAATCCGAGGATTCTTCTCTGTGGCCTGCAGCATTTTCAGAATATTTCAGATATTTCAGGTTCTGTGACACCAGCAGATGCGTCGGGGTCATGTGGCCACACCAGCTCTTCTTGCCTTCCTGCCCAAAGATGAACTTGGCTGAGGCCATCCAGAGGCATAAATCAGCTTTTTGTGTCTTGAGCGCCTTGAAAAGATGTTCCAGCAGCTTCCTCAGGACTAGAATCTGGATCTCTGCCCTCACTTTGACCGGTCGTGGCTGTGCCTTTGAGAGGGACCTTCAAACGCCAGGGCATTCTTCGCTTGATGACGACGACGACGATGACGATGACGACGACGACGACGACGACGATGATGATGATGACGACGAGGACGATGACGACGATGACGATGATGACAACGACGACGACGACGATGATGATGATGATGATTCCAGCAGGTGTTGGAGTCCGTGCCCTGGCAAGGAAGGTCCCTCTCTGCTCAACGGCACCAGCGGCACAGCCCACGCAGGGACAATCCCGATTTGCGCCGATCCTTCAGAGCGGTGAGGATCAGGCCGGTCTGAGCTGCCAATGCAGCGATGGAGGGATCCTTCTCTCGTGTTTCCATTAATCGAAGTTCTACAACAAAAATGGAGCCCAGATGAGGCCTTGTGGAAGCGTTTCCCTCCCTATTCTCCCCTCACATTTCCTGCCCTCAGTTTTTCTACCCTTTTCTCCCCTCACCTTTCCCTTTTCTCCCTCACATTCCTGCCTTTTTTTCCCTCACTTTTCCCTCCCTTTTCTCCCCTCATGTTCCCCACCATTTTCTCCCCTCACCTTTCCTGCCCTTTTCTCCCCTCATGCTTCTCTCCCTCTTTTTCCCCTCACGTTTCCCTCCCTTTCCTCCCCTCACATTTCCCACCCTTTTATCCCCTCACATTTCCCTTTATTCCCCTCATAATAATCCCCCAAGGCTCCCCACTCACTCACCGGTGAGAAGCGCATCCATGGTCGCCTCATTCCGCCCTGCCAGGCGTCGTGCAGCCAGCCCTGGGCACAAAGCTCCATCAGCCCCTGCTCCTCACCAACATGGCCGCCCTGCCCTCCCCTCAGCAGCCCGGGGGTGGAACAAGGCAAGATGGCCGCCAAAGCCACCTGTGATGGCAGGGAGGGCACAAAAGGGATCCTGGGGACTGGGACTCACCTAAGAATCTGAGGGCGGCCTCTCGCATCGAGGCCTGAGGGCTCAGCAGATAGGGCTGGCTCTCCAGCACATATTGTTCAGCCCTGCTGCTGTCCTTGGCCAGCTGGAGAGAGGACAAAGGTGTGAGCATTCCTTAGAGCAGCCCCATGGCTCAGAGCCCTCCCTCATCCCAGGGCCATGGAGGAGGCTCCAGGCTTTGGGCCCACATGCAGAGCTCACATCCCTCACATCCCTCACATCCCTCTCCCAGCCTGGGGCTCATCCTCACCAGGAAATCGTCATCTTCCATATCTCCTCTTTCTGAGCCCGCTCCTTGAATTCTTTTCCCCTTGAAGAGCTCAGCTATAGCCACGACGGCTTCCCTTTGGGGGCCTGGGGGACAAAAGCGGTGAGGTGACACCAGGGCCTGTGGAAGGGAAACCCAGGACAATGGGGC
>NW_026993244.1:0-17100 GCF_028769735.1 Zonotrichia leucophrys gambelii
CTGGCAATTGCAGGAACCACTTGGCTCTCTCAAACCAGCCCAACTTGGCACTGTGCCACCTTTCATCTGGAACCACCTGCGTATCGTGGGTTTTCAGGAGCCACCGGCCGATCCCAGCCACAAGTCCCCAAAAAATACTACGGCCCTTTCCCTGGAATTAAAACAGACCTGCCCATCTTCTGGCTGGCAGATTGCAGGATCCACTTCGTACTGTCAAACCTGCCTGACTTGGCACTGCTGCCACTTTTCATCTGGGAACCATCCTGCGTATCGTGGATTTTCAGGAGCCAGCCGGCCACTCCCAGCCACAGGCCCCCAAACACAAACTACGGTCCTTTTCCCTGGCAAACAAAACTTACCCACCCCGCTTCTGCTGGCAGATTGCAGGAGCCACTTGCCTCTATCAAACCAGCCCGACTTGGCACTGGTGCCACCTTTCATCTGGGAACCATCCTTGTATCGTGGATTTTCAGGAGCCAGCCGGCCACTCCCAGCCACAGGCCCCCGAACACAAACCACGGCCCTTTTCCCCTGCAAAGAAAACTGACCTGCCCGTCATCTGGCTGGCAGATTGCACGAGCCACTTGCCTCTATCAATCCAGCCCGACTCGGCACTGGTGCCACCTTTCATCTGGGAACCATCCTGCGTATCGTGGATTTTCAGGAGCCAGCCGGCCACTCCCAGCCACAGGCCCCCGAACACAAACCACGGCCCTTTTCCTGGCAAAGAAAACTCACCCGCCCCGTTTCAGGCTGGCAGATTGCAGGAACACTTCCCTCTATCAAACCACCCGACTCGGCACTGGGTGCCACCTTTCATCTGGGAACCATCCTGCGTATGTGGATTTTCAGGAGCCAGCCGGCCACTCCCAGCCACAGGCCCCCGAACACAAACCACGGCCCTTTTCCTGGAATAAAACTGACCTGCCCATCATCTGGCTGGCAGATTGCAGGACACACTTGCCTCTATCAATCCAGCCCGACTTGGCACTGGTGCCACCTTTCATCTGGAAACCATCCTGCGTATTGTGGATTTTCAGGAGCCAGCCGGCCACTCCCAGCCACAGGTCCCCACACAAATACTACGGCCCTTTTCCCTGGAATTAAAACAGACCTGCCCATCTTCTGGCTGGCAGATTGCAGGAGCCACTTGGTACTATCAAACCAGCCTGACTTGGCACTGCTGCCACTTTTCATCTGGGAACCATCCTGCGTATCGTGGATTTTCAGGAGCCAGCCGCCACTCCCAGCCACAGGCCCCCGAACACAAACCACCGCCTTTTCCCTGGCAAACAAAACTCACCCCCCCGCTTCTGGCTGGCAGATTGCAGGAGCCACTTGCCTCTATCAATCCAGCCCGACTCGGCACTGGTGCCACCTTTCATCTGAGAACCATCCTGCGTATCGTGGATTTTCAGGAGCCAGCCGGCCACTCCCAGCCACAGGCCCCCGAACACAAACCACGGCCCTTTTCCCTGGAAGTAAAACTGACCTGCCCGTCATCTGGCTGGCAGATTGCAGGAGCCACTTTCCTCTATCAATCCAGCCCGACTCGGCACTGGTGCCACCTTTCATCTGGGAACCATCCTGCGTATCGTGGATTTTCAGGAGCCAGCCGGCCACTCCCAGCCACAGGCCCCGAACACAAACCACGGCCCTTTTCCCTGGCAAAGAAAACCACCCGCCCCGCTTCGGGCTGGCAGATTGCAGGAGCACTTCCTCTATCAAACCACCCGACTCGGTACTGGTGCCTCCTTTCATCTGGGAACCATCCTGCGTATCGTGGATTTTCAGGAGCCAGCGGCCACTCCCAGCCACAGGCCCCAATCAAATACACGGCCCTTTCCCTGGAATAAAATGACCTGCCCTCTTCTGGCTGGCAGATTGCAGGACCACTTGCCTCTATCAAACCAGCCCGACTTGGCACTGGTGCCACTTTCATCTGGGAACCATCCTGCGTATCGTGGATTTTCAGGAGCCAGCGGCCACTCCCAGCCACAGGCCCCAACAAAACACGGCCCTTTTCCCTGGAATAAAACACCTCCCTCTTCTGGCTGGCGATTGCAGGAGCCCTTGATCTGTCATACCAGCCGACTAGCACTGTGCCACTTTCATCTGGGAACCATCCTGCGTATCGTGGATTTTCAGGAGCCAGCCGGCCACTCCCAGCCACAGGCCCCAAACACAAACTACGGCCTTTTCCCTGGAAAAAACACCGCCCCTTCTGGCTGGCAGATTGCAGGAGCCACTTGCCTCTATCAAACCAGCCCGACTCGGCACTGGTGCCACCTTTCATCTGGGAACCATCCTGCGTATCGTGGATTTTCAGGAGCCAGCCGGCCACTCCCAGCCACAGGTCCCCAAACAAATACTACGGCCCTTTTCCCTGGAATTAAAACACACCTGCCCATCTTCTGGCTGGCAGATTGCAGGAGCCACTTGGTACTATCAAACCAGCCTGACTAGGCACTGCTGCGACTTTCATCTGGAACCATCCTGCGTATCGTGGATTTTCAGGAACCAGCCGGCCACTCCCAGCCAAGGTCCCCAAACAAATACTACGGCCTTTCCTGGAATTAAAACAGACCTGCCCATCTTCTGGCTGGCAGATTGCAGGAGCCACTTGCCTCTATCAAACCAGCCCGACTCGGCACTGCTGCCACTTTTCATCTGGGAACCATCCTGCGTATCGTGGATTTTCAGGAGCCAGCCGGCCACTCCCAGCCACAGGCCCCCGAAAACAAACCACGGCCCTTTTCCCTGGCAAAGAAAACTCACCCGCCCCGCTTCTGGCTGGCAGATTGCAGGAGACACTTCCCTCTATCAAACCAGCCCGACTCTGCACTGGTGCCACCTTTCATCTGGGAACCATCCTGCGTATCGTGGATTTTCAGGAGCCAGACGGCCACTCCCAGCCACAGGTCCCCAAACAAATACTACGGCCCTTTTCCCTGGAATTAAAACTGACCTGCCCATCTTCTGGCTGGCAGATTGCAGGAGCCACTTTGTACTATCAAACCAGCCGACTTGGCACTGTGCCACTTTCATCTGGGAACCATCCTGCGTATCGTGGATTTTCAGGAGCCAGCCGGCCACTCCCAGCCACAGGCCCCAAACACATAACACGCCCTTTCCCTGGAATTAAAACTGACCTGCCCATCTTCTGGCTGGCAGATTGCAGGAACCACTTGGCTCTCTCAACCAGCCCAACTTGGCACTGGTGCCACTTTCATCTGGGAACCATCCTGCGTATCGTGGATTTTCAGGAGCCAGACCGGCCACTCCAGCCACAGGTCCGCAAACAAATACTACGGCCCTTTTCCCTGGAATTAAAACAGACCTGCCCATCTTCGGGCTGGCAGATTGCAGGAGCCACTTGCTCTATCAAACCAGCCGTACTGGCACTGCTGCACTTTTCATCTGGGAACCATCCTGCGTATCGTGGATTTTCAGGAGCCAGCCGGCCACTCCCAGCCACAGGCCCCAAACACAAACTACGGCCCTTTTCCCTGGAAGTAAAACTGACCTGCCCGTCATTCGGCTGGCAGATTGCAGGAGCCACTTGCCTCTATCAAACCAGCCCGACTCGGCACTGGTGCCACCTTTCATCTGGGAACCATCCTGCATATCGTGGATTTTCAGGAGCCAGCCGGCCCTCCCAGCCACAGGCCCCCAACACAAAACCACGGCCCTTTTTCCTGGAAATGAAAATCACACCGCCCCGTTCAGGCTGGCAGATTGCAGGAGCCACTTCCTCTATCAAACCAGCCTGACTCGGCACTGGTGCCACCTTTCATCTGGGAACCATCCTGCGTATCGTGGATTTTCAGGAGCCAGCCGGCCACTCCCAGCCACAGGCCCCCAAACAACACTACGGCCCTTTTCCCTGGAAGTAAAACTGACCTGCCCATCATCTGGCTGGCAGATTGCAGGACACACTTGCCTCTATCAAACCAGCCCGACTTCGCACTTGTGCCACCTTTCATCTGGGAAACCATCCTGCGTATGTGGATTTTCAGGAGCCAGCCGGCCACTCCCAGCCACAGGTCCCCAACAAATACTACGGCCCTTTTCCTGGAATTAAAACAGACCTGCCCATCTTCTGGCTGGCAGATTGCAGGAGACACTTGGTACTATCAAACCAGCCTGACTGGCACTGCTGCCACTTTTCATCTGGGAACCATCCTGCGTATCGTGGATTTTCAGGAGCCAGCCGGCCACTCCCAGCCACAGGCCCCCGAACACAAACCACGCCCTTTTCCTGGCAAAAAAACTCACCCGCCCCGTTCGGCTGGCAGATTGCAGGAGCACTTCCCTCTATCAAACCAGCCCGACTCGGCATGTGCCACCTTTCATCTGGGAACCATCCTGCGTATGTGGATTTTCAGGAGCCAGCCGGCCACTCCCAGCACAGGCCCCCAACACAAACCGGCCTTTTCCTGGAAGTAAAACTGACTGCCCTCTCTGGCTGGCAGATTGCAGGACCACTTGCCTCTATCAATCCAGCCCGACTTGGATGGTGCACCTTTCATCTGGAACATCTGGTATCGTGGATTTTCAGGAGCCAGCCGCCACTCCCAGCCACAGGCCCCAACACAAACACGGCCCTTTCCCTGGAAAAACACCCCTCTTCTGGCTGGCAGATTGCAGGAGCACTTGTCTATCAACCAGCCTGATCGGCACTGTGCCACCTTTCATCTGGGAACCATCCTGCGTATCGTGGATTTTCAGGAGCCAGCCGGCCACTCCCAGCCACAGGCTCCCCAAACAAACTACGGCCCTTTTCCCTGGAATAAAACTGACCGCCCGCTTCTGGCTGGCAGATTGCAGGAGCCACTTGCTCTATCAACCAGCCGACTCGGCACTGTGCCACCTTTTCATCTGGAACCATCCTGCGTATCGTGGATTTTCAGGAGCCAGCCGGCCACTCCCAGCCACAGGCCCCCAACACAAACTACGGCCCTTTTCCCTGGAATAAAAACTGACCTGCCCTCTTGGCTGGCAGATTGCAGGAGCCACTTGCTCTATCAATCCAGCCGACACTTGGCACTGGTGCCACCTTTCATCTGGGAACCATCCTGCGTATCGTGGATTTTCAGGAGCCAGCCGGCCACTCCCAGCCACAGGCCCCGAAAAACAAACCACGGCCCTTTTCCCTGGCAAACAAAACTCACCCGCCCGTCTTCTGGCTGGCAGATTGCAGGAGCCACTTGCCTCTATCAAACCAGCCCGACTCGGCACTGGTGCCACCTTTCATCTGGGAACCATCCTGCGTATCGTGGATTTTAGGAGCCAGCCGGCCACTCCCAGCCACAGGTCCCCAAACAAAAACTACGGCCCTTTTCCCTGGAATAAAACTGACCTGCCCATCATTCGGCTGGCAGATTGCAGGAGCCACTTGCTACTATCAAACCAGCCCGACTTGGCACTGGTGCCACCCTTTCATCTGGGAACCATCCTGCGTATCGTGGATTTTCAGGAGCCCGCCGGCCACTCCAGCCACAGGCCCCAAACAAACTCACGCCCTTTTCCCTGGAAATAAAACTGACCTGCCCATCTTCTGGCTGGCAGATTGCAGGAGCACTGCTCTCTATCAAACCAGCCCGACTGGCACTGGTGCCTCCTTTCATCTGGGAACCATCCTGCGTATCGTGGATTTTCAGGAGCCAGCGGCCAGTCCCAGCCACAGGTCCCCAAAAAAATACTACGGCCCTTTTCCCTGGAATTAAAACACACCTGCCCTCTTCTGGCTGGCAGATTGCAGGAGCCACTTGGTACTATCAAACCGCCTGACTGGCACTGCTGCACTTTTCATCTGGGAACCATCCTGCGTATCGTGGATTTTCAGGAGCCAGCCGGCCACTCCCAGCCACAGGTCCCCGAACACAAACCACGGCCCTTTTCCTGGCAAACAAAACTCACCCGCCCCGCTTCGGGCTGGCAGATTGCAGGAGCCACTTCCCCATATCAAACCAGCCCGACTCGACACTGGTGCTACCTTTCATCTGGGAACCATCCTGCGTATTGTGGATTTTCAGGAGCCAGCCGGCCACTCCCAGCCACAGGCCCCAATCAAAACACGGTCCTTTTCCCTGGAAAAAATCACCCGCCCGCTTCTGGGCTGGCAGATTGCAGGAGCCACTTGCCCTATCAAACCAGCCCGACTTGACACTGGTGCTACCTTTCATCTGGGACCATCCGCGTATGTGGATTTTCAGGAGCCAGCCGGCCACTCCCAGCCACAGGCCCCCAATCAAATACTACGGTCCTTTTCCCTGGTAAGAAAATTCACCTCCCGCTTCTGGCTGGCAGATTGCAGGAGCCACTTGACTCTTCAAACCAGCCCGACTGGCACTGGTGCCACCTTTCATCTGGGAGCCATCCTGCGTATCGTGGATTTTCAGGAGCCAGCCGGCCACTCCCAGCCACAGGCCCCGAACACAAACACGGCCCTTTTCCCTGGTAAGATAAACAACCGCCCCGCTTCTGGCTGGCAGATTGCAGGAGCCACTTGCCTCTATGAAACCAGCCCGACTCGGCACTGCTGCCACTTTTCATCTGGGAACCATCCTGCGTATCGTGGATTCTCAGGAGCCAGCCGGCCACTCCCAGCCACAGGCCCCCAAACACACACTACGGCCCCTTTCCCTGGAATTAAAACTGACCTGCCCATCTTCTGGCTGGCAGATTGCAGGAACCACTTGGCTGTCGACGGAAGGAGACCAGGACATCAGGTTGATCATCACAGGCCCAATTTTATTGATCAACACAGCGGGTTAAATACAGTTCGTAATTAACTTCATGCATATTGCAAAAGTTTAGCTCAGGATTGGTTAGTTACATATCAGCAGTTACACCTACTTTTACATTCCTATGGTCCTACTTTTGATACTTTCTACATATTCTTAGGAGATATTCAGGACTAATCTCTACTCCCTTTCTCCATGTTGCAGCAAGGCCACTGATTGCAAGCTGCTGACATCTCCTTTCAGCTTGCTGACATGCTGATTTCTCAGCTTGACCAGTGGCAATATGTCAGCATGGCCTTTCTCAGCTAACCAACTATTAATAAAGCTCTCCACATTAAAGCTCTCCACATTTCCCCGTTTTCTTCTTGTGCAAGGAAATTAGCTTGCCAGGTTTTTGCTATTGTACGGCTGACCATGTTTTGAATGCAATTAAAAACACAAGGCAAAATCAGCAAAAACAGTAAAATTACACCCAGCAGTCCTATAGCATAGATCACAAGGTTTCTTAGCCACGGTCCAAGTCCTAAGCTTTTAAGCCATTCGTCGATTCCTAAACCTTCTTCTTCCTTCAGATTGTGAAGTCCCTTTTGTAGTTCTTTTATCTTAGTGTGAATGGACACCGAATGGTCAGACAGATTCATGCAACACATTCCCTCAAATTCTTCACATCCATGTCCTTGTGCTAAAAGCAAAAAATCTATGGCAGCTCTATTTTGCAAAACAGCATGGTTAACACTCTGCACATCTGTGGTTAGCATGTATAGGATTTGTGATGTCTTGTTCAGTTCACTCTTTGCCCAGCACCCTAATTGCTTTGCTAAATTCATAGACTTATTGGCAGATCCTCCCGGCAAAATAGTTGAAACAACCACTTGTTTGAATGTGCCCCAAAATTGTGGATCTCCTATCGAGCTGCAGTCTAAGTCATGTATGCTACGTGTCTTTCTGTTTGAATTTTGACTCAGCTGCATTAGCAAGGACACATTAGGATGAAACAATGACAGTTTACCCAAATAACAGGGTCCACCCTGTGGTCTAGCTGGAATGCCATTCCACGCCCTGTCTCCGCAAATTAAAAATATTCCTGTGGGTAATTTCATTAGGGCAGTGATCTTTGTGCTGTTACATTTACTGTAATGCTGCGGAGAGATTTCACTCACATTCAGGAATGAATCTAGGGTGGCCCATGTTTCTTTTGGTCGGTTTGAAGACTTAAAGCTAAACCATCCACCAGCTGTAGTGTTAGACAAACTGGCGTTTGTACTGCCAAAAAGGTCCAATTCCTCAGGAGGAGAGTGCAAAGCACAGAATACACTGCATTTCTTTCCCGTAGAGCTTTCCTTAATTGTACCAACAACTCATACAATCGTTTATTATTCACTTCCTTAATTGCTGCTTCCTCTATTCGTTTGGCTACTCCTGCAACATACATAGAGTCTGTAACCACATTTAAAGGTCCCTGTAAGTTGGATACTGCCCATACTACTGCCAACAATTCCAACGTTTGTAAACTATCCACAGGGTCTGCTGTGATGATTTGATGTTTCCATTGTCCTTTTTCTTGCCAAGTGACAGCAGCACGCCTTGATTTCTTTCCTGCATCTGTAAAGGCTGTAACAGCTCCTTTTATAGGGCATTCTTCTCTCAAGGGTCGAGTAATCCAGTTCCATTCTGTCATCCATTGCAAAACTCTAGGTACTAATTTGCTGGTATCTACTTTTGCAGACGATGTCAATAAAGCTTCTTGTAAATCCTTTGAATTAATCAGGTACCAGTCCAAAGTTTCTTTTTCCATAGGCAGTCTAATGGTAGCAGATTCTCTACCATCCACTTCAAGAGTTCTGAGACGTCCTTTTTTTTTTTTTTTTTTTTTATGCAGCCAATTGTTCAATTTTTGAACATATTGTTTTCTTATGCTGTAATGGTGGAGACAACCATTCCAACACCTGTATCTCCCCCGTTTTCTCCTGTTGTTGAGAGAGAGCACCAAGCAGGTGGCAAGGGCTATTCCAGATAGTAAGGTCAATAGGGTGGTCGAGTTGTCGACGAGACACGTACCCCTGTTGTACACAGTTACTGATTTGTTGCAAGGCAAGACGATGCTCCTGCGTCAGGCATACAGGAGTAGTAGGGTCAACACCCTTCAACAAAGGCCGCAGGGTTTCTAACAAATGATTCGATATTCCCATAATAGGCTTTAGCCATTGTAAGTCCCCCAGTAATTTCTGTGCATGATGTAGAGTCTTAATGTCCAGTTGTAACTCCAATTTTTGAGGTATCACTTTTTGATCCATCAAAGTCCATCCCAAATATTTCCAAGGCTTTGTAGTTTGAATTTTCTCTGAAGCAATATCAAGTGAATATGAAGCAAGGGTATTTCTAATAATGTCAATCTGCAAAGAGGAAAATGGTTGTTGCTGTACAAACAAGATCATGAGCATGCATAAGGCTATCCCCTTTTAGAGGCCATTGCTTAACCATCACCGGTGTATCTGTTTTCCAGGTGAGTGGAATGGGGAAAGTCCAAGCAATGGCAATTACCCCAAAGGGTGCTGATTAGTTAACACCACTCCCAGTTGTGTTAAAATGTCCCTTCCAATTAGGCAGGAGACTGTAGGAGGCAGTTGCACAATTGAAAACACAGCAGATATTTGTTGATCCTCAATGGACACAGACAAAGAAGGCGACCTGCTTGCCAATGTAAATCCTCCTACTCCGGTGAGCATGTTTGCTGATGGGAATAGAGGCCAATGCTGTGGCCATGCCTCTGGAGAAATAATGCTGGTATCTGCTCCTGTATCCAATAATCCATAAAGGGTTATGCTTTCATGTCCATAAGTAACTGTGACCTTTTGCTTTGGTCTGTTTTGTAAATCCACAGTTAAAAGTGTAACACCAGTGGAGCCAAAACCCTTTTTCATCCCGTGCTTGTTCAGTAAATGGTTGTATTCCAGAGGTCATTTGTGATAGTGGTATCAATTGTGCAATACGTTGTCCTTTTGCAATTTTAATTGGAGGATAGAGGGTGTAAGCCATGATTTGTATCCCCCCTGTAAAGTCTGCATCAATAACTCCAGGTAAAACAAATAATCTCAACATAGTTGTAGAAAAGCGTCCTAATAATAATGTTCCACATGTTTGTCCATTTAATATAAGAGGACCCTTTACTCCAGTTGGTATTTGCTCCCTGTTGTTGCGGGTTGCAGACAGGAGGTAGCTGCGATGTCGCGGCAGCTGGTGCTGGTGCCTCTGATGTCACGGCAGCTACTTGTGTCTGGGCGCGGCCCCGTGAAACGCGCTCTGCTGACAGTTTCCTGACCGCCGTCTACCAGCTGTGGTGTTGTGGGAGCTGGATCGGCAGTGAGCCACTTCGGAGAGGAGCAAGAGCAGCTAACACCTGATTCTGAGCAGCTAACACCTGATTCTGATTAGACTCTGCCTGCTTTTGTAACCCCAATCCTAACTCCTTTATAGCATCTACTAGAAATGCCTGCGAAGCAGTTGGCATTAATGCCATTCGCTCTAATGCTTCCTCAATGGTCCAATTTGCTCCCAAAGTAGCTAACACTCTTTGGGTTGCTGGATTACTATTTTGAAGGGCACACTGCTTCAGTATCGCCCCCTTAAAGTAGTCTGCCACACCGGCCCGGTCTATAGCAGCAGCCGCCCTATCGATAAAATTTCCAAATGATTCTTCTCTACCTTGCTTAATACCCATATAAATTGGTAATCCCCCTGGCTCTTTAACCATATCTATCGCTGTACGCACCAATCGCATAGCCTCTCTAAGCTTATCTGGTCCCAATATCATCTGTGCCTCTGTACGCAGAAATGCTCCTAATCCCATAAGTTCATCCACTGTCACTCCATGCAATGGATCTCCCGGAGCCCGTTGTACAGCAACTGACTCATTTACTAATGCTTGCCAATGAGCATTAAACAATAATTGTTGATGCTGAGTAAATATTAAACGCACTATCCCTTTTAAATCATTTGGGCATAAAATCTGAGTGTTAAAGAGATAATCTAACATTTGCTTAACAGGTTCACTTTTTACACCAAACTGACTAACTGTAGAACGTAGCTGAGCTAACAACTTCCAATCTAAGGCAGAATATGCTGCCACATTATGCATAAAATTCCCCTGTGCATCATATTGTGGTGTATAAGTAACCGGACATGCAAGACTAGAAGCTATTTGTACGGCCTCACTATCTCCCATTTGCATCACCTCTTTTGCCAAAGCAGACCAAGCCTCCCTCCTTTGTTTAGCCATTTCCCCCCATAGATCACGGTGTGCCCCTGGGATGGGAGCTGGCTCTTTGGAGGTGCTATGCTGCTGGCATTTTAGTGCAGGCGCCGAATTTTCGCCTTGGGAAGGCAGTAAAGCAGAGGCTGGCTCGCGCGGGGGAAGCGACCCCCCCGCTGGAGCTGACAGTGAAGCCGGGGCCGGCCCGAAAGAAGCCGGCTCACGCGGGGGAAGCGGCCCCCCACAGCTGCAACCGGAGTTTGCTCAGGCAAAGCCGGCGCGCGCGGGGGAAGGAGCCCCCCTCCCGCCGAAGCTGAAACCGGAGCCTGCTCAGGCAGAGCCGGCTCGCGCGGGGGAAGGGGCCCCCCCGCTGGAGCTGTAACCGGAGCCGGCCTGCTCGGGGGTAGCGGCGGAGGCAAAGCCGGCGGCGGAGGCAGAGCTGGCTTGCCCCCCCCACCATCCGACCCGCCTGAAGCCGGCAGTGGAGGCAAAGCTGGCTTGCTTTTACCTCTCCCACCCGGCTCGCCTTCCCCCTCAGGCAAGGGAGGGGCAGACGGTTCCGCACTTTCTAAACGCATGTCCTCAACACCACTATGCTGGGGATTTTTAGGCGTAAGTATCTTAGTTACAGAAGGTGCTAAAGGGTCATCCTCACGACCATATCCTATATTCCTCTTATGAGCTTCTGTAGCCCTTTCTGCTGCCTTTCTCTCAGAGACCTGCTGAAGCAATGCATTATACACTACCCGCCATAATTTCCCGAACTTTTTAGCTGATTTATCCCCATCTAACACAGAGTCCATTAACACCTCTCCAAAATTTTTCCACTCTGAAAGCTCATGTACTGTATGTGGGTTAGTAAACATACCTATAGAATGACCATAAGCTAACAACCCCGGTAATTCCTTTTTTAAATCTATCTCTTTTACCCCTCGCTTTTCTAAATATGAAGAGAATAAATCATATGCCGCTTGCCTATCCATACCTATTCAGTGCGCACTGTTTAGCAGCTCCAGGCTCCGGCGACACGTAGGTGGCTTGAGTCACAGATGTGAACCTCAAGGGTGCTTTTTATAAATAATCCAGTCTTTGTAAATAATCCGGCACCGTCCCGCTGCTAGGACCCCCACCCAACTTGCGGACCGTGGCGAGTTCCCTTTTTTCTTTGTAATCCGAGAAAAAAGGACAGGGGTTCAACGTTGCCGCATCGTTGCCCGCAGCGTTGCCCGCATTCTCCACCATTTGTCGACGGAAGGAGACCAGGACATCAGGTTGATCATCACAGGCCCAATTTTATTGATCAACACAGCGGGTTAAATACAGTTCGTAATTAACTTCATGCATATTGCAAAAGTTGAGCTCAGGATTGGTTAGTTACATATCAGCAGTTACACCTACTTTTACATTCCTATGGTCCTACTTTTGATACATTCTACATATTCTTAGGAGATATTCAGGACTAATCTCTACTCCCTTTCTCCATGTTGCAGCAAGGCCACTGATTGCAAGCTGCTGACATCTCCTTTCAGCTTCCTAACTGCTGATTTCTCAGCTTGACCAATGGCAATATGTCAGCATGGCCTTTCTCAGCTAACCAACTATTAATAAAGCTCTCCACATTAAAGCTCTCCACACTTGGCTCTCTCAAACCAGCCCGACTTGGCACTGGTGCCACCTTTCCTCTGGGAACCATCCTGCGTAAAGTGGATTTTCAGGAGCCAGCCGGCCACTCCCAGCCACAGGCCCCCGAACACAAACCACGGCCCTTTTCCCTGGCAAACAAAACTCACCCGCCCCGCTTCTGGCTGGCAGATTGCAGGAGCCACTTCCGCATATCAAACCAGCCCACCTTGGCACTGGTGCCACCTTTCATCTGGGAACCATCCTGCGTATCGTGGATTTTCAGGAGCCAGCCGGCCACTCCCAGCCACAGGCCCCCGAACACAAACCACGGCCCTTTTCCCTGGCAAACAAAACTCACCCGCCCCGCTTCTGGCTGGAAGATTGCAGGAGCCACTTGGCTCTATCAAACCAGCCCGACTCGACACTGGTGCCACCTTTCATCTGGGAACCATCCTGCGTATCGTGGATTTTCAGGAGCCAGCCGGCCACTCCCAGCCACATTCCCCCGAACACAAACCACGGCCTTTTTCCCTGGAAGTAACTGACTGCCATCATCTGGCTGGCAGATTGCAGGACACAATTGCCTCTATCAATCCAGCCGACTCGGCACTGGTGCCACCTTTCATCTGGGAACCATCCTGCGTATCGTGGATTTTCAGGAGCCAGCCGGCCACTCCAGCCACAGGCCCCCAAACACACACTACGGCCCTTTTCCCTGGAATTAAAAATGACCTGCCCATCATCTAGCTGGCAGATTGCAGCAGACACTTGGTAATATCAAACCTGCCCAACTTGGCTCTGGTGCCACCTTTCATCTGGGAACCATCCTGCGTATCGTGGATTTTCAGGAGCAGCCGGCCACTCCCAGCCACAGGCCCCGAACACAAACCACGGCCCTTTTTCCTGGCAAAGAAAACTCACCCGCCCCGCTTCAGGCTGGCAGATTGCAGGAGACACTTTCCTCTATCAAACCAGCCCGACTCGGCACTGGTGCCACTTTCATCTGGGAACCATCCTGCGTATTGTGGATTTTCAGGAGCCAGCCGGCCACTCCCAGCCACAGTCCCCCGAACACAAACCACGGCCCTTTTCCCTGGAAGTAAAACTGACCTGCCCATCATCTGGCTGGCAGATTGCAGGAGCCACTTGCCTCTATCAATCCAGCCCGACTCGGCACTGGTGCCTCCTTTCATCTGGGAACCATCCTGCGTATCGTGGATTTTCAGGAGCCAGCCGGCCAGTCCCAGCCACAGGTCCCCAAACAAATACTACGGCCCTTTTCCCTGGAATTAAAACAGACCTGCCCATCTTCTGGCGAGCAGATTGCAGGAGCCACTTGGTACTATCAAACCAGCCTGACTTGGCACTGCTGCCACTTATCATCTGGGAACCATCCTGCGTATCGTGGATTTTCAGGAGCCAGCCGGCCACTCCCAGCCACAGGCCCCCAAACATACACTACAGCCCTTTCCTGGAATTAAAACTGACCATCCCATCTTCTGGCTGGCAGATTGTAGGAACCACTTGGCTCTCTCAAACCAGCCCAACTGGCACTGGTGCCTCCTTTCATCTGGGAACCATCCTGCGTATCGTGGATTTTCAGGAGCCAGCGGCCAGTCCCAGCCACAGGTCCCCAACAAATACTACGGCCCTTTTCCTGGAATTAAAACGACCTGCCATCTTTGGCTGCAGATTGCAGGACACTTGTACTATCAACCGGCCGACTAGGCACTGTGCCACTTTTCATCTGGAACCATCTGCGTCTCGTGGATTTTCAGGAGCCAGCGGCCACTCCCAGCCACAGGCCCCAAACACAAACTACGGCCCTTTTCCTGGCAAACAAAAAACCACCCCGCTTGTGGCTGGCACATTGCAGGAGCCACTTGCTCTATCAAACCAGCCGACTCGACACTGTGCCACTTTCATCTGGGAACATCTGCGTATTGTGGATTTTCAGGAGCCAGCCGGCCACTCCAGCCACAGGTCCCCAATCAAATACTAAGTCCTTTTCCCTGGAAGTAAAATTGACGGCCCATCTTCTGGCTGGCACATTGCAGGAGCCACTTGCCTCTATCAAACCAGCCCGACTTGGCACTGGTGCCACCTTTCATCTGGGAGCCCTCCTGCGTATGGTGGATTTCAGGAGCAGCGGCCACTCCCAGCCACAGGCCCCCGAACACAAACCACGCCCTTTTCCTGGAAGAAAACTCACCACCGCTTCTGGCTCGCCGATTGCAGGAGCCACTTGACTCTGTCAAACCAGCTCGACTCGACACTGGTTCCACCTTTCATCTGGGAACCATCCTGCGTATCGTGGATTTTCAGGAGCCAGCCGGCCACTCCCAACCACAGGTCCCCAAACAAATACTACGGCCCTTTTCCCTGGAATTAAAACATCCGCCCATCTCTGGCTGGCAGATTGCAGGAGCCACTTGCCTCTATCAAACCAGCCCGACTCGCACTGCTGCCACTTTCATCTGGGAACCATCCTGCGTATCGTGGATTTCAGGAGCCAGCCGGCCACTCCCAGCCACAGGTCCCCAAACAAATACTACGGCACTTTCCCTGGAATTAAAACAGACCTGCCATCTTCTGGCTGGCAGATTGCAGGAGCCACTTCCTCTATAAACCAGCCCGACTTGGCACTGGTGCCACTTGTCTGGGAGCCATCCGCGTATGTGGATTTTCAGAGCCAGCCGGCCACTCCCAGCCACAGCCCCAAAAAACACGGCCCTTTTCCCTGGAAGAAAACTACCTGCCCTCATCTGGCTGCCATTGCAGAGCCACTTGTAATATCAAACAGCCAACTGCACTGGTCCACCTTTCATCTGGGAACCATCCTGCGTATCGTGGATTTTAGGAGCCAGCCGGCCACTCCACCACAGGCCCCAACACAAACACGGCCCTTTTCCTGGAATAAAACGACCTGCCGTCTCTGGCTGGCAGATTGCAGGAGTCACTTGCTCTATCAAACCAGCCCGACTCGGCACTGGTGCCACTTTCATCTGGGAACCATCCTGCGTATCGTGGATTTTCAGGAGCAGCCGGCCACTCCGCCACAGGCCCCAAACAAACTACGGCCTTTCCTGGAAAAACTACCCCCCCTTCTGGCTGGCAGATTGCAGGAGCCACTACCTCTATCAAACCAGCCCGACTTGGCACTGGTGCCACCTAGGGTCTGGGAGCCATCCAGCGTATTGTGGATTTTCAGGGGCAGCCGGCCACTCCCAGCACAAGTCCCCAAAAATAATCTACGGCCCTTTTCCTGGAGTAAAACTGACCTGCCCATCATCTGGCTGGCAATTGCAGGACCACTTGTCTATCAACAGCCACTGGCACTGGTGCCACCTTTCATCTGGGACCATCCTGCGTATGTGGATTTTAGGAGCAGCCGGCCACCCAGCACAGGTCCCCAAACAAACTACGGCCCTTTTCCCTGGAATTAAAACTGACCTGCCTCTTCTGGCTGGCAGATTGCAGGAACCACTTGCTCTCTCAACCAGCCCAAATGGCACTGGTGCCACCTTTCATCTGGGAACCATCCTGCGTATCGTGGATTTTCAGGAGCCAGCCGGCCACTCCCAGCTACAGGCCCCCGAACACAAACCACGGCCCTTTTCCCTGGCAAACAAAACTACCCGCCCGCTTCTGGCTGGCAGATTGCAGGAGCACTTGCCTCTATCAACCAGCCCGACTGGCCTGGTGCCACCTTTCATCTGGGAACCATCCTGCGTATGTGGATTTTCAGGAGCAGCCGGCCACTCCCAGCCACAGGCCCCCGAACACAAACTACGGCCCTTTTCCCTGGAAGTAAAACTGACTGCCGCATCTGGCTGGCAGATTGCAGGAACCACTTGCCTCTATCAACCAGCCCAATCGGCACTGGTGCCACCTTTCATCTGGGAACCATCCTGCGTATCGTGGATTTTCAGGAGCCAGCCGGCCACTCCCAGCCACAGGCCCCGAACACAAACTACGGCCCTTTTCCCTGGAATAAAAACTACCGCCCCTTCGGGCTGGCAGATTGCAGGAGACACTTGCCTCTATCAAACCAGCCCGACTCGGCACTGGTGCCACCTTTCATCTGGGAACCATCCTGCGTATCGTGGATTTTCAGGAGCCAGCCGGCCACTCCCAGCCACAGGCCCCCGAACAAATACTACGGCCCTTTTCCCTGGAATTAAAACAGACCTCCCCATCTTCTGGCTGGCAGATTGCAGGAGCCACTTGGTACTATCAAACCAGCCTGACTTGGCACAGCTGCCACTTATCATCTGGAACCATCCTGCGTATCGTGGATTTTCAGGAGCCAGCCGGCCACTCCCAGCCACAGGCCCCCAAACATACACTACAGCCCCTTTCCCTGGAATTAAAACTGACCTGCCCATCTTCTGGCTGGCAGATTGCAGGAGCCACTTGCCTCTATCAAACCAGCCCGACTCGACACTGGTGCCACCTTTCATCTGGGAACCATCCTGC
>NW_026993245.1:0-17017 GCF_028769735.1 Zonotrichia leucophrys gambelii
GGGGGGGGGGGGGGGGGGGCCCCCCCCCCCCCCCCCCCCCCCCCCCCCCCCCCCTTGGCGGAAATTTAGGACCACTTTTTCAAACCAGCCGCCTGGGGCCCCCCGGACCACCACGGTTTGGGCCGCCACCCCACACCCCCCCAATCGGCCCTTCCTAAAACACCCGCCCCTGGTGCATTGGACCACTTGTTTAAAGCCACGGACTCCACCCACCCGGGAAACCCCCGTTCTGGATTTTACCGCGGCCATCCGCCAGGCCCCCCCCCCCCCTTTCCCCCAAAACCCCCCCCCCCCCCCCCTTTTATAACCAGCCATCAGGGGCCACCTTTCCTGGACCACGCGTAGGGATTTTCAGACCAGCCGCCACTCCACCACAGGGCCCAACAAAATACCCTTTCCCGAAAAAACTCCCCCGCTCGTGGAATTCAAGCCACTTGCCCCTTAATTTCCCACGGATGTGATTTTCGGGCACTGGATCACAAGCCCCCATCCACCCCCCAAAATTAGGGCCCCCTTTTCCCGAAAAACTCCCGTTTTCCGCGTGCAGGCCACTGCCATAACCAGCCGACTGGATTTGGCCCCTAACCACCCGATTTGGTTTTCGGAGCCCACCCCGCACAGGCCCAAAAAACGCCTTTTCCTAAAAACCCCCCTTGGCGGAATTCAAGCCACTTGGATATCAAACCAGCCCGATCGCACTGGTGCCACCTTCATCTGGGGAAACCCTCCTGGTTCGTGGATTTTAGAACCAGCCGGCCTCCGCCACAGGCCCCCAACAAAACCACGGCCCTTTCCCTTTGGGAAAAAACTCACCGCCCCTTCTGGTGGAGATGCAGGACCACTCCCTATCAAACCCCGCCAATGGCACTGGGGCCCCTTTCTGGAACTCCTGGTTCGTGGATTTCAGGGCCGCCGCCATCCGCAAGCCCAAAAAAGGCCTTTCCCTGGAAAAAACTACCCATTTGCTGGAGTTGCGGAGCACTTGCTTATCAACCGCCCACTCGCACGGCCCCTTTCATCTGGAACCATCCGCGTATGTGGATTTTCAGGAGCAGCCGCCACTCCAGCAAAGCCCCAACAAAAACGGCCTTTTCCCTGGCAAACAAAACTACCCGCCCGCTTTGCTGGCAGATTAGGAGCCACTTGGCTCTATCAAACCAGCGACTTGGCACTGGTGCCACCTTTCATCTGGGAACCATCCTGCGTTCGTGGATTTCAGGAGCCAGCCGCACTCCAGCCACAGCCCCCAAACACAAACCACGGCCCTTTTCCCTGGCAAACAAAACTCACCCCCCCGCTTCTGGCTGCAGATTGCAGGAGCCACTTGGCTCATCAACCACCCGACTGGCACTGGTGGCCTTGGGTCTGGAACCATCCTGCTTGTGATTTTCAGGAGCACCGGCCACTCCCAGCCACAGGCCCAAAACAAACTACGGCCCTTTTCCCTGGAAGAAAACTGACCCCCATTTCTGGCTGGAGATTGCAGGAGCACTTGCACTATCACCACCCACTTGCATGGTGCCACTTGGGTCTGGGAACCATCCGCGCTGCTGGATTTTCAGGAGCCGCGGCCATTCCAGCCACAGGCCCCAAACAAAACCACGGCCCTTTCCCTGGAAACAAAACTACCACCCGCTTCTGGCTGGCAGATTGCAGGGCCACTTGCTCTATCAACCAGCCCGACTTGGCACTGGTGCACCTTTCATCTGGGACATCTGCGTATCGTGATTTTCAGGAGCCAGCCGCCACTCCCAGCACAGGCCACCGAACACAAACACGGCCCTTTCCGGCAACAAACTCACCCGCCCGCTTCTGGCTGGCAGATTGAGGACCACTTGCTCTTCAAACCACCGTGGCCTGGCCACCTTCATCTGGGAACTCCGGCGGATTTAGGCCAGCGGCCTCCACAAGCCCAAAACAAACCGGCCTTTCCCGAAAAACCACTTCTGGCTGCGATGCGAGCACTGCTATCAACCAGCCGCCACGGTGCCACCTTTCTCTGGAACATTGGATCTGATTTTAGGCCACGCCATTTTCCCCCCAGCCCCCGAACAACACCCCTTTCGCAACAAAACCCCCCCTTCGCTGCAGATGCAGGCCATTCTCACAACCCGCTGTGTGCACCTTATCGGAACCACCTGCGTTCTGGTTTAGAGCCCCGCCTCCCACAGGCCCCCAAACACAACAGGCCCTTTCCTGAATAAATGACCCCCCCTGCTGGCAGATGCGCCTTCATCTGGGAACCATCCTGCCTGCGGGGATTTTCAGGAGCCAGCCGGCCCTCAGCCACAGGCCCCCAACAAAAACCACGGCCCTTATCCTGGCAAACCATGCCTTTTCCCCAGGCACAAACTGGCATTGCGCGCCCATGGCATGAACAGCCACTCGGACTGTTAAGCCCCCGCTGGACCCCTGGGCCTGGTCTCTTAGAACACTGTCTTCCAGCAGGCCCGAACCAACCACGGCCTTCCCGGCAAACAAAACAACCACGCTTCTGGTCCGCAGATGCGAAACTTGCCCTTCAAACGCCGCATCGCCTGGAGCCACCTTCTTAACCACCGCTACTGGATCAGGGCCACCGTCATCGCAACCATCCGCCAACGAATCGGACTTTCCCTGGCAGCCAATGCTCACCCACTCGCCGCAGATTCAAGCACTTGACCTATCACCGACTGGCAAACAGACTCCCACCGGACCATCTGCATGGGTTTAGGACCAGCGGCATCCAAGCCAGCCCATCCACCCGGCCCTTTCACTGGAACAACTCACCCGTTGGCTTCTGGTGGCAGATTGCGGCCACTCTCACACAGGCCCAACAACGTGCCCTTGGTCGGGAAAATGACCTCCGTATCGGGATTCAGGAGCAGCCGGCCTCCACCAGCCCAAACCACTGGCCCTTTCCTGGGAAAACTCCTGCCATCTGTGGGATTCGGAGCTGCCCTCAAACCAGCCCCAACCACTAGGCCCTTTCCTGGAATCGTAACTGATTCAGCGCGGCATTCAGCACGCTCAAACAAAACAGCCCTTTGCCTGGCCAAACTTCACCGACCTCCTGCATTGAGGGATTGGACAAACCGCCACTGCAGCACCTCACGAACCACCGCTTTCTGGATTCAGACCAGCCGCACTCGCGGCCATCAAAACCACGGCCTTTTCCAGCACAAAACTCACCCGCCCGCTTCTGGCTGGCAGATGAGACGCCACTTGGTTTTAAACCAGCCCATTTGGCAGGGACACCTACTGGCCTCCTGCCGTGTATTCAGACCGCGCCACTCCAGCAAGGCCCCCAAACAAACCGGCCCTTCCCTGGAGTAAAAGACTGACCATCCTGGTGGCGATTCAGGAGCACTGGCCTATCACCAGCCCAACATGCAGGTGCCCTTTCTGGAACCATCTGCGTCGGATTTTCAGGAGCAGCGGCATTTCCACCAAGCCCAAACCACATCCCTTTCTGGAAACAACTACCACCCGTTTAGGCGGCAGTTCAGAGCCATGGCTCTACAACCAGGCCCTTTTGCCTGGCACATAGAACCATCCTCGTTCGTGGATTTGGAGTAGCGGCACGCCACTAACCTCAACACATCAGCTTTGGCCACAACTGGTGGCATCCTGGCTGCGTGATTTTCAGGAGCCATCACCACCCAGCCACACGGCCCCAAAAAATATGGCCCTTTCCTGGTGAAAATCTGACCGCCCACTCCGCGCAGGCCCAAGCCACTTGCTCTATTAACCAGCACGACACGACCTGCCATCTTTCTTGGAGAACATCCTGCGATTGGTTTTCAGGAGCCAGCCGACTGCAGGGCCACAGGCTCCGAAACCAAACCTGCCTTTCCCTGGCATATACAAGACCACGCCTCCACGCTTCTGGCCTGGAATGAGGAGCACTCTTTAACCACGTGCAGTGCCTTCGGAACATCTGCTGTGTTCAGGACACGCACTCCCACAGCCCAACACAACACGCCCTTCTGAAAAAATCCGCCTTGTGAGATTGCAGACCATGGCTTCACACCACTGATGTGCCTTGGTTGGAACCATCGCTGGATTTCAGCCGCATCAGCCACGGCCCAACACAACACGCCTTTCTGAAACACCTTCTGGCGCAGATTCAGAGCCACTGCCACCCCACTGCATGCCTGTCTGACACCTGGTTGGATTCAGACAGGCATCCGCCACAGCCACAAACACGCTTTCTGAAAAACCACCCCCTCTGCTGCAGATGCGGGCCCTGCTCTTCAAACCCGACTGCACTGGGCCTTCTGGAACATCGCGTCGTGGATTTAGGGCGCGCCACCAGCCAGCCCACACAACCGCCTTCCAAACACGCCCTTCTGGCTGATGAGGACACTTGCTCATCAAACCACCCATGGCACTGGCACTTCATCTGGGAACCATCTCTAGTTTCAGGACACGCCACTCCCAGCCAAGGCCCACAACAGCCTTCCTGAAAAACTGACTGCATCTTCTGGCTGGCAAGAGGCATGTCACAACCGTTGCCGGTGCCTTATCTGGAACATCTGAGGATTTAGAGCAGCGCATCACAGCCAACAACCTTTCTGAACAACTCCCCCTTCTGCTGCAGATCGAGCCATGCCATAAACCGATCGCTGGGCCTTCTTGGACCATCCTGATGTTAGGAGCAGCGCATCCCAAGCCAACCAACTGGCCCTTTCCTGGAAACACCACTCTGCGCAGATGCAGCCATGCTCTTCACAGCCCATGCAGGCCCTCGACACTACGTGATTTCAGAGCCGGGCACTCCCACCCAACAACTCGCCTTCCCTAAAATACCCCTTGCGGGATTAGAGCATTATCACAGCGACTTGCGGCACCTTTCTGGGACCCTCTCGGATTAGACCGCGCACCAGCCGCCCAACAAAAACCAGGCTTTCCGAAAAACACGCCTTGCTGAGATTGCAGAGCACGTTATCAAACCACGGCCCTTTTCCTGGCAAACAAACTCACCACCCGCTTCTGGCTGGCAGATTGCAGGAGCCACTTGGCTCTATCAAACCAGCCCGACTCTGGCACTGGTGCCACCTTGGTCATGGGAACCATCCTGCGTATCGTGGATTTTAGGAGCCAGCCGCCACTCCCAGCCACAGGCCCCGAACACAAACCACGGCCCTTTCCGGCAACAAAAACACCACCGCCCCTTTTGGCTGGCAGATTGCAGGAGCCACTTGGCTCTATCAAACCAGCCCGACTCGGCACTGGTGCCACTTTCATCTGGGAACCATCCTGCGTATCGTGGATTTCAGGAGCCAGCCGGCCACTCCCAGCCAAGGCCCCCAAACACAAACTACGGCACTTTTCCTGGAATTAAAACAGACCTGCCAATCTTCTGGCTGGCAGATTGCAGAGGCACTTGCTCTATCAACCAGCCGACTTGGCACGGGTGCCCCTTATCTGGGAACCACCTGCTATGTGGATTTTCAGGAGCCAGCCGGCCATTTCCCCACAGGCCCCCAAAACACACACTCCCTTTTCCTGAAAAAAACTACCCCCTTCTGGCTGGCAGATTGCAGGAGCCATTGGCTCTATAACATCCCGACTTGCACTGGTGCCACCTTTCATCTGGGAACCATCTGCTATCGTGGATTTTCAGGAGCCAGCCGGCCACTCCCAGCCCAGGCCCCAACAAAACTACGGCCCTTTTCCTGGAAAAAACTACCTGCCCACTTCTGGCTGGCAGATTGCAGAGCCACTTGCCTCTATCAAACAGCCCACTCGCACTGGGCCCCCTTGGGTCTGGGAACCATCCTGCCGGTGATTTTCAGAGCCAGCCGGCCATCCAGCCACAGGCCCCAAAACAACACGGCCCTTTCCCTGGAGAAAACTACCCCATTCTGGCTGGCAGATTCAGGAGCCACTTGGCTCTATCAACCAGCCGACTGGCACTGGTGCCACCTTTCATCTGGGAACCATCCTGCATGGGATTTTCAGGAGCCAGCCGGCCACTCCCACCACAGCCCCCAACAAAACCACGGCCCTTTTCCTGGCAAACAAACTCACCCGCCCAGCTTCTGGCTGGCAGATTGCAGGAGCCACTGGCTCTATCAAACCAGCCGATGGCACTGGTGCCCCTTCTTCTGGGAACCATCCTGCGCGCGTGGATTTTAAGGAGCCAGCGCCTTCCAGCCACAGGCCCCGAAACAAACCACGGCCTTTCCTGGCAAACAAAACCACCCGCTCTGGCTGGCAGATTGCAGGAGCCACTTCTTATCAAACCAGCCATCGGCATGGTGCCACTTTTCTGGGAACCATCTGCGTATCGTGGATTTAGGGCCAGCCGCCATCCCAGCCACAGCCAAAACAAACACGCCCTTCCCGGAAAAACACCCCTTCGGCTGCAATTGCGGGCCACTTGGTCTATCAAACAGCCCGCTGTGCCCTTCTCGGAACATCTGCGTATGTCAACCACGGCCCTTTTCCTGGCAAACAAAACTCACCCGCCCCGCTTCTGGCTGGCAGATTGCAGGAGCCACTTGCTCTATCAACCACCTCGACTTGGCACTGGTGGCCCCTTGGGTCTGGGAACCATCCTGCACTGTGTGCATTTTCAGGAGCCAGCCGGCCACTCCCAGCCATAGGCCCCCAAACACAAACCACGGCCATTTTCCCTGGAAGTAACACAGACCTGCCCATCTTCTGGCTGGCAGATTGCAGGAGCCACTTGGCACTATCACGCCAGCCCAACATTGCAGTGGTGCCACCTTGGGTCTGGGAACCATCCTGCGCTGCCTGGATTTTCAGGAGCCAGCCGCCATTTCCACCACAGCCTCAAACACAAACCACGGCCCTTTTCCCTGGCAAACAAAACCCACCCCGCTTCTGGCTGGCAGATTGCAGGAGCCATTTGGCTCTATCAAACCAGCCCGACTTGGCACTGGTGCCACCTTTCATCTGGGAACCATCCTGCGTATCGTGGGTTTTCAGCAGCCAGGCGGCCACTCCCTGACACAGGCCACCAAAAAAAAACCACGGACCTTTTCCCAGGCAACAAAACTCACCGTCCCGCTTCTGGCTGGCAGATTGCAGGAGCCACTTGGCTCTATCAAACCAGCCCGATTTGGCACTGGTGCCACCTTTCATCTGGGAACCATCCTGCGTATCGTGGATTTTCAGGAGCCAGGCGGCCACTCCCAGCCATAGGCCCCCAAACACAAACTACGGCCCTTTTCCCTGGAAGTAAAACTGACCTGCCAACTTCTGGCTGGCAGATTGCAGAGGCACTTGGCTCTATCCAACCACCTGACTTGGCACTGGTGCCACCTTTCATCTGAGAACCATCCTGCGTATCGTGGATTTTGAGGAGCCAGCCGGCCATTTCCACCCACAGGCCCCCGAAAACACACCACTTCCCTTTTCCCTGGCAAACAAAACTCACCACCCCGCTTCTGGCTGGCAGATTGCAGGAGCAGTTGGCTCTATCAAACATCCCGACTCTGCACTGTGCCACCTTTCATCTGGGAACCATCCTGCGTATCGTGGATTTTCAGGAGCCAGCCGGCCACTCCCACCACAGGCCCCCAAACACAAACTACGCCCTTTTCCCTGGAATAAAACTGACCTGCCCATCTTCTGGCTGGCAGATTGCAGGAGCCACTTGCCTCTATCAAACCAGCCAACTCGGCACTGGGCCCCTTGGGTCTGGGAACCATCCTGCACTGTGTGTATTTTCACGAGCCAGCCGCCACTCCCAGCCACAGGCCCCAACACAAACTACGGCCCTTTTCCCTGTAGTAAAACTGACCTGCCCATCTTTGGCTGGCAATTACAGGAGCCACTTGGCTCTATCAAACCAGCCCGACTTGGCACTGGTGCCACCTTTCATCTGGGAACCATCCTGCACTGCGGGGATTTTCAGGAGCCAGCCGGCCACTCCCAGCCACAGGCCCCAACAAAAACACGGCCCTTTATCCTGGCAAACAAAACTCACCCCCCCAGCTTCTGGCTGGCAGATTGCAGGAGCCACATGGCTCTATCAAACCAGCCTGACTCGGCACTGGTGCCTCCTCTGGTCTGGGAACCATCCTGCGCGGCGTGGATTTTAAGGAGCCAGCTGGCCATTTCCAGCCACAGGCCCCGGAAAACAAACCACGGCCCTTTCCCCTGGCAAACAAAACACACCACGCTTCTGGCTGGCAGATTGCAGGAGCCACTTGGCTCTATCAAACCAGCCCGACTCGGCACTGGTGCCACCTTTCATCTGGGAACCATCCTGCGTATCGTGGATTTTCAGGAGCCAGCCGGCCACTTCCCACCACAGTCCGCCCGAACAGAAACCACGGCCCTTCTCCCTGGCAAACAAATCTCACCCGCCCCGCTTCTGCCTGGCAGATTGCAGGAGCCACTTGGTTCTATCAAACCAGCCCGACTTGGCACTGCTGCCACCTTTCATCTGGGAACCATCCTGCGTATCGTGGATTTTAAGGAACCAGCCGGCCATTCCAAGCCACAGGCCCCCAAACACAAACCACGGCCCTTTTCCCTGGCAAACAAAACTCACCCGTCCCGCCTCTGGCTGGCAGATTGCAGGAGCCACTTTGTACTATCATACCAGTCCGATTTGGCAGTGGTGCCACCTTGGGTCTGGGAATCATCCTGCGTATCGTGGATTTTCAGGAGCCAGCCGGCCACTCCCAGCCACAGGCCCCCAAACACAAACTACGGCCGTTTTCCCTGGAATGAAAACTGACCGGCCCATCTTCTGGCTGGCAGATTGCCGGAGCCACTTGGCTCTATCAAACCAGCCCGACTCGGCACTAGTGCCACCTTTCATCTGGGAACCATCCTGCGTATTGTGGATTTTCAGGAGCCAGCCGGCCACTCCCAGCCACAGGCTCCCAAACACAAACGACGACCCTTTTCCCTGGCAAACAAAACTCACCCGCCCCGCTTCTGCCTGGCAGATTGAAGGAGCCACTTGGCTCTATCAAACCAGCCCGACTTGGCACTGGTGCCACCTTTCATCTGGGAACCATCCTGCGTATCGTGGATTTTCAGGAGCCAGCCAGCAACTCCCAGCCACAGTCCCCCAAACACAAACCACGGCCTTTTCCTGGCAAACAAAACTACACCCGCCCGCTTCTGGCTGGCAGATTGCAGGAGCCACTTGGCTCTATCAACCACCTCGACTTGGCACTGGTGGCCCCTTGGGTCTGGGAACCATCCTGCACTGTGTGCATTTTCAGGAGCCAGCCGGCCACTCCCAGCCACAGGCCCCCAAACACAAACTACGGCCCTTTTCCCTGGAAGTAACACAGACCTGCCCATCTTCTGGCTGGCAGATTGCAGGAGCCACTTGGCTCTATCAAACCAGCCCAACTTGGCAGTGGTGCCCCCTTGGGTCTGGGAACCATCCTGCGCTGCCTGGATTTTCAGGAGCCAGCCGGCCATTCCCAGCCACAGGCCCCAAACACAAACCACGGCCCTTTTCCCTGGCAAACAAAACTCACCCACCCCGCTTCTGGCTGGCAGATTGCAGGAGCCACTTGGCTCTATCAAACCAGCCCGACTTGGCACTGGTGCCACCTTTCATCTGGGAACCATCCTGCGTATCGTGGATTTTCAGGAGCCAGCCAGCCACTCCCAGACACAGGCCACCGAACACAAACCACGGCCCTTTTCCCAGGCAACAAAACTCACCCGCCCCGCTTCTGGCTGGCAGATTGAAGGACCCACTTGGCTCTATCAAACCAGCCCGATTTGGCACTGGTGCCACCTTTCATCTGGGAACCATCCTGCGTATCGTGGATTTTCAGGAGCCAGCCGGCCACTCCCAGCCATAGGCCCCCAAACACAAACTACGGCCCTTTTCCCTGGAAGTAAAACTGACCTGCCCATCTTCTGGCTGGCAGATTGCAGGAGGCACTTGGCTCTATCCAACCAGCCTGACTTGGCACGGGTGCCACCTTTCATCTGGGAACCATCCTGCGTATCGTGGATTTTCAGGAGCCAGCCGGCCATTTCCACCCACAGGCCCCCGAAAACACAGCACTTCCCTTTTCCCTGGCAAACAAAACTCACCCACCCCGCTTCTGGCTGGCAGATTGCAGGAGCCAGTTGGCTCTATCAAACCATCCCGACTCTGCACTGGTGCCACCTTTCATCTGGGAACCATCCTGCGTATCGTGGATTTTCAGGAGCCAGCCGGCCACTCCCAGCCACAGGCCCCAAACACAAACTACGGCCCTTTTCCCTGGAAGTAAAACTGACCTGCCCATCTTCTGGCTGGCAGATTGCAGGAGCCACTTGCCTCTATCAAACCAGCCCAACTCGGCACTGGGGCCCCCTTGGGTCTGGGAACCATCCTGCACTGTGTGGATTTTCAGGAGCCAGCCGGCCACTCCCAGCCACAGGCCCCCAAACACAAACTACGGCCCTTTTCCCTGGTAGTAAAACTGACCTGCCCATCTTCTGGCTGGCAGATTACAGGAGCCACTTGGCTCTATCAAACCAGCCCGACTTGGCACTGGTGCCACCTTTCATCTGGGAACCATCCTGCACTGCGTGGATTTTCAGGAGCCAGCCGGCCACTCCCAGCCACAGGCCCCCAACACAAACCACGGCCCTTTATCCTGGCAAACAATACTCACCCGCCCAGCTTCTGGCTGGCAGATTGCAGGAGCCACATGGCTCTATCAAACCAGCCTGACTCGGCACTGGTGCCTCCTCTGGTCTGGGAACCATCCTGCGCGGCGTGGATTTTAAGGAGCCAGCCGGCCATTTCCACCCACAGGCCCCCGAAAACACACCACTTCCCTTTTCCCTGGCAAACAAAACACACCACGCTTCTGGCTGGCAGATTGCAGGAGCCACTTGGCTCTATCAAACCAGCCCGACTCGGCACTGGTGCCACGTTTCATCTGGGAACCATCCTGCGTATCGTGGATTTTCAGGAGCCAGCCGGCCACTCCCAGCCACAGGCCGCCGAACAGAAACCACGGCCCTTCTCCCTGGCAAACAAATCTCACCCGCCCGCTTCTGCCTGGCAGATTGCAGGAGCACTTGGTACTATCAAACCAGCCCGACTTGGCACTGCTGCCACCTTTCATCTGGGAACCATCCTGCGTATCGTGGATTTTAGGAACCAGCCGGCCATTCCAAGCCACAGGCCCCCAAACACAAACCACGGCCCTTTTCCCTGGCAAACAAAACTCACCCGTCCCGCCTCTGGCTGGCAGATTGCAGGAGCCACTTTATACTATCATACCAGTCCGATTTGGCAGTGGTGCCACCTTGGGTCTGGGAATCATCCTGCGTATCGTGGATTTTCAGGAGCCAGCCGGCCACTCCCAGCCACAGGCCCCCAAACACAAACTACAGCCCTTTTCCTGGAATGAAAACTGACCGACCATCTCCTGGCTGGCAGATTGCCGGAGCCACTTGGCTCTATCAACCAGCCCGACTCGGCACTGTGCCCCTTTCATCTGGGAACCATCCTGCGTATGTGGATTTTCAGGAGCCAGCCGGCACTCCCAGCCACAGGCTCCCAAACACAAACGACGGACCCTTTTCCCTGGCAAACAAAACTCACCCGCCCCGCTTCTGCCTGGCAGATTGAAGGAGCCACTTGGCTCTATCAAACCAGCCGGACTTGGCACTGGTGCCCTTTCATCTGGGAACCATCCTGCGTATCGTGGATTTTCAGGAGCCAGCCAGCAACTCCCAGCCACAGGTCCCAGATTGCAGGAGCCACTTGGCTCTATCAAACCAGCCCGACTTGGCACTGGTGCCACCTTTCATCTGGGAACCATCCTGCGTATCGTGGATTTTCAGGAGCCAGCCGGCCATTCCCACCCACAGGCCCCCGAAAACACACCACTTCCCTTTTCCCTGGCAAACAAAACTCACCCACCCCGCTTCTGGCTGGCAGATTGCAGGAGCCAGTTGGCTCTATCAAACCATCCCGACTCTGCACTGGTGCCACCTTTCATCTGGGAACCATCCTGCGTATCGTGGATTTTCAGGAGCCAGCCGGCCACTCCCAGCCACAGGCCCCCAAACACAAACTACGGCCCTTTTCCCTGGAAGTAAAACTGACCTGCCCATCTTCTGGCTGGCAGATTGCAGGAGCCACTTGCCTCTATCAAACCAGCCCAACTCGGCACTGGTGCCCCCTTGGGTCTGGGAACCATCCTGCACTGCGTGGATTTTCAGGAGCCAGCCGGCCACTCCCAGCCACAGGCCCCCAAACACAAACTACGGCCCTTTTCCCTGGAAGTAAAACTGACCTGCCCATCTTGTGGCTGGCAGATTACAGGAGCCACTTGGCTCTATCAAACCAGCCCGACTTGGCACTGGTGCCACCTTTCATCTGGGAACCATCCTGCATATCGTGGATTTTCAGGAGCCACCCAGCCACTCCCAGCCACAGGCCCCCAACACAAACCACGGCCCTTTTCCCTGGCAAACAAAACTCACCCGCCCAGCTTCTGGCTGGCAGATTGCAGGAGCCACATGGCTCTATCAAACCAGCCTGACTCGGCACTGGTGCCTCCTCTGGTCTGGGAACCATCCTGCGCGGCGTGGATTTTAAGGAGCCAGCCGGCCATTTCCAGCCACAGGCCCCGGAAAACAAACCACGGCCCTTTTCCCTGGCAAACAAAACACACCACGCTTCTGGCTGGCAGATTGCAGGAGCCACTTGGCTCTATCAAACCAGCCCGACTCGGCACTGGTGCCACCTTTCATCTGGGAACCATCCTGCGTATCGTGGATTTTCAGGAGCCAGCCGGCCACTCCCACCCACAGTCCGCCGAACAGAAACACGGCCTTCTCCCTGGCAACAAATCTCACCGCCCCGCTTCTGCCTGGCAGATTGCAGGAGCCACTTGGTACTATCAAACCAGCCCGACTTGGCACTGCTGCCACCTTTCATCTGGGAACCATCCTGCGTATCGTGGATTTTAAAGAACAGCCGGCCGTTCCAACACAGGCCCCCGAACACAAACCACGGCCCTTTTCCCTGGCAAACAAAACTCACCCGCCCCGCTTCTGGCTGGCAGATTGCAGGAGCCACTTTGTACTATCATACCAGTCCGATTTGGCAGTGGTGCCACCTTGGGTCTGGGAATCATCCTGCGTATCGTGGATTTTCAGGAGCCAGCCGGCCACTCCCAGCCACAGGCCCCCAAACACAAACTACGGCCCTTTTCCCTGGAATGAAAACTGACCGGCCCATCTTCTGGCTGGCAGATTGCCGGAGCCACTTGGCTCTATCAAACCAGCCCGACTCGGCACTAGTGCCACCTTTCATCTGGGAACCATCCTGCGTATTGTGGATTTTCAGGAGCCAGCCGGCCACTCCCAGCACAGGCTCCCAAACACAAACGACGACCCTTTTCCCTGCAAACAAAACTCACCGCCCCGCTTCTCCTGGCAGATTGAAGGAGCCACTTGGCTCTATCAAACCAGCCCGACTTGGCACTGGTGCCACCTTTCATCTGGGAACCATCCTGCGTATCGTGGATTTTCAGGAGCCAGCCAGCAACTCCCAGCCACAGTCCCCCAAACACAAACCACGGCCCTTTTCCCTGGCAAACAAAACTCACCCGCCCCGCTTCTGGCTGGCAGATTGCAGGAGCCACTTGGCTCTATAAAACCACCTCGACTTGGCACTGGTGGCGCCTTGGGTCTGGGAACCATCCTGCGTATCGTGGATTTTCAGGAGCCAGCCGGCCACTCCCAGCCACAGGCCCCCAAACACAAACTACGGCCCTTTTCCTGGAAGTAAAACAGACCTGCCATCTTCTGCTGGCAGATTGCAGGAGCCACTTGGCACTATCACGCCAGCCCAACATTGCAGTGGTGCCACCTTGGGTCTGGGAACCATCCTGCGCTGCCTGGATTTTCAGGAGCCAGCCGGCCATTCCCAGCCACAGGCCTCAAACACAAACCACGGCCCTTTTCCCTGGCAACAAACTCAACCACCCCGCTTCTGGCTGGCAGATTGCAGGAGCCCTTGGCTCTATCAAACCAGCCCGACTTGGCACTGGTGCCACCTTTCATCTGGGAACCATGCTGCGTATCGTGGATTTTCAGATCCAGCCAGCCACTCCCAGACACAGGCCACGAACACAAACCACGGCCCTTTTCCAGGCAACAAACTCACCCGCCCCGCTTCTGGCTGGCAGATTGAAGGACCCACTTGGCTCTATCAAACCACCCGATTTGGCACTGGTGCCACCTTCATCTGGGAACCTCTGCGTATCGTGGATTTTCAGGAGCCACCGGCCACTCCCAGCCATAGGCCCCAAACACAAACTACGGCACTTTCCCTGGAAGTAAAACTGACCTGCCCATCTTCTGGCTGGCAGATTGCAGGAGCCACTTGGCTCTATCCAACCAGCCCGACTTGGCACTGGTGCCACCTTTCATCTGGGAACCATCCTGCGTATCGTGGATTTTGAGGAGCCAGCCGGCCATTTCCACCCACAGGCCCCCGAAAACACACCACTTCCCTTTTCCCTGGCAAACAAAACTCACCTGCCCCGCTTCTGGCTGGCAGATTGCAGGAGCCACTTGGCTCTATCCAACCATCCCGACTTGGCACGGGTGCCACCTTTCATCTGGGAACCATCCTGCGTATCGTGGATTTTCAGGAGCCAGCCGGCCACTCCCAGCCACAGGCCCCCAAACACAAACTACGGCCCTTTTCCCTGGAAGTAAAACTGACCTGCCCATCTTTGGCTGGCAGATGCAGGAGCCACTTGCCTCTATCAAACCAGCCCAACTCGGCACTGGGCCCCCTTGGGTCTGGAAACCACCTGCACTGTGTGTATTTTCACGAGCCAGCCGGCCACTCCCAGCCACAGGCCCCCAAACACAAACTACGGCCCTTTTCCTGGTAGTAAAACTGACCTGCCCATCTTTGGCTGGCAGATTACAGGAGCCACTTCTCTGAAACCCATCACTGCACGTGGTTTTCAGGACCACCGCACTCCGAGCACAGTCCGCCGACAACACCACCTCCCCTGCAAAAAACCCTTTACCTGGCAACATCTGCCCTGCAGTTCGGAGCCATTGGTACTACAACCGCCCACTGCACTGCTGCCACCTTTGCACTGGGACCCTCTGGACATCTGGTGGGATTTTAAGGAGCCAGCTGTCCTTCCAGCCACAGGCCCCGAAACAACCCCCCTTTCCCTGGCAAACAAAACCACCCACCCCTCTGGCTGGCAGATTGCAAGCCTGTCTATCAACACCGTCCAATTGGGGTGCCACTTGGGTGAATCACGCGTATCGTGATTTTCAGACGCCCACCAGCAAGCCCAACAAACGCCTTTTCGGAAAAACGCTCTGCGGCGATGCGCCCTGTCTATCAACACCGCGTTGCCTTTGACATCCTGCGATGTGGTTTCAGAGCCACGCCTCAGCCGGCCAAACCAAACGCCTTCTGGAACAAAACACCCCTTCGCCGCAATGAGAGCATGCTCTATCACACGCTGCATGGTCACTTTCGACACGGTGTTTCGGAGCCCCCACCAAGTCCCAAAAACCACGCTTTCGCAAAAATACCCCCTTCGCTGGATGCAGGAGCACTTGTTATCAACACTGACTGGCAGGTGCCTTCGACATCCGAGTGTTTTAGCCGCCACCACACGCCACAAAACGCCTTCTGGAAAATGCACTCTGTGGATTGCAGACCCTGATTACCAGAATTGGTGGGCCTGTGGACATCGCGTGCGATTTCGCGCGCCATCCAGCCAGCCCACAACCCGCCTTTCGAACAACCACCCGTTCTGGCTGATGCAGGCCTTGCTATTCATCTGGGAACCATCCTGCGTATCGTGGATTTTCAGGAGCCAGCCGGCCACTCCCACCCACAGTCCGCCGAACAGAAACCACGGCCCTTTTCCCTGGCAAACAAAACTCACCCGTCCCGCCTCTGCTGGCAGATTGCAGGAGCCACTTTTACTATCATACCAGTCCAATTGGCAGTGTGCCACCTTGGTCTGGGAATCATCCTGCGTATCGTGGATTTTCAGGAGCCAGCCGGCCACTCCAGCCACAGGCCCCCAACACAAACTACGGCCCTTTTCCCTGGAATGAAAACTGACCGGCCCATCTCCTGGCTGGCAGATTGCGGAGCCACTTGGCTCTATCAAACCAGCCCGACTTGGCATAGTGCCCCTTTCATCTGGGAACCATCCTGCGTATGTGGATTTTCAGGAGCCAGCCGGCCACTCCCAGCCACAGGCTCCCAAACACAAACGACGACCCTTTTCTGCAAAAAAACTCACCCCCCGCTTTGGGGCAATTGAGGAGAAATTCCTCTACAAACCAGCCCGACTGGACTGGTGCAAACCTTTTATCTGGGAACCACCTGCTATCGTGGATTTTCAGGAGCCCCCGGCACTCCCACCCCCAGGCCAAAAACAAACCACGGCCTTTTCCCCGGCAAACAAAAAATTAACCGCCCCCTTTGGTGGCGATTGCAGGACCACTTTCCCCTATCAAACCCCCCACTTGGCACTGTGCCCCCTGGGTCTGGAACCCCCCATGTGATTTTCAGGGGCCCGCCGGCCACTCCCAGCCAAAGCCCCAAAAAAATTTTTGGCCTTTTCCCCGGAATTAAAAGATGCCATCTCTGGTGGCAATTCAGGGCCCCTTTTTTAAACGCCCAAAATTGGGATGGTGCCCCTTTCATCCCCCGGAACCCTCCTGCGTATTGAAATTTTCAGGAGCCCGCCGGCCCCCCCAGCCACAGGGCCCCAAAAAACTACGGCCCTTTTCCCTGGAAGAAAATGACCTCCCTCTCTGGTCAGATTGAAAGGGGCCACTTTCCCTCATAACGCCCCATGCACTTGGGGGCCACCATTCAGGGAAATCCTGCGACGTGGATTTTCAAGCCGCGCCCCTCCCCGCACAGGCCCCCAACACAACACGGCCTTTTCCCCGAAATAAAACACCTCCCTCTTGGCGGGGATTGCAGAGCCCCTTGCCTTTTCACCCCCCGACTGGCAAGGTGCCACCTTTCCCTCTGGGGAAACCCTCCTGGGCCCCTTTT
>NW_026993246.1:0-17003 GCF_028769735.1 Zonotrichia leucophrys gambelii
CCAGTATCTGGGGGTGGTCCCGATATTTTGGGAGGATGGGGTCCCGATATTTTGGGGTCGTGGTAATTTGGGGGGGTGGTCCCGGTATTTAAATAGCTCCCGGTATTTATTGGGGGTGGTCCCGCTATTTGGGGAGGGTCCCGGTATTTAAATAGCTCCCGGTATTTGGGGGTGGTCCTGGTATTTATTTGGGGGTGGTCCCGCTATTTGGGGGGGGTCCCGGTATTTGGTGGGGGGGGGTCCCGGTATTTAAATAGCTCCCGGTATTTATTTGGGGGGTCCCGGTATTTAAATAGCTCCCGGTATTTATTTGGGGGGTGGTCCTGGTATCTGGGGGTGGTCCCGCTATTTGGGGAGGGTCCCGGTGCCCCGGTATTTAAATAGCTCCCGGTATTTTGGGGGTGGTCCCGCTATTTGGGGGGTGGTCCCGCCCCCTGTCCCGGTCCCGCTATTTGGGGGGTGGTCCCGCTATTTGGGGAGTGGTCCCGCCCCTGTCCCGGTATTTTGGGGGTGGTCCCGCCCCTGTCCCGGTATTTGGGGGAGGGTCCCGCCCCTGTCCCGGTATTTGGGGGGTGGTCCCGCCCCTGTCCCGGTATTTGGGGGTGGTCCCGCTATTTGGGGGGTGGTCCCGCCCCCTGTCCCGGTCCCGGTATTTTGGGGGTGGTCCCGCTATTTGGGGGTGGTCCCGCTATTTGGGGGGTGGTCCCGCCCCCTGTCCCGCTATTGGGGGGTGGTCCCGCTATTTGGGGGGTGGTCCCGCCCCTGTCCCGGTCCCGGGGGGCGGCAGGTGCCGCGTGCCCCCCCCGCCCCCCCCCCGTGACAGACACCGGACACCGGGGGGCGGCTCCGGGGGTCCCCGAGGGTCTCGCGCGGGCCGGGGGCGGCCCCGCCAGGGCCCGGCCCCGCCCGGTTCGGGGTCCCCCCGGAGCCCCCCGGGGCTGGGGGGGGTCCCGGGGGGGATAAAAGCGGCCCCGGGGGGGTCCCGGTGCCACCGCTCCCCCCGCGCCCGGTACCGGCCCGACCCCGACCCGACCCGACCGAGACAAACAGGTAACGGCGGGGGAAACCCGGGAGACCCCCGGGACCCCCCCAGAGACCCCCGGGACCACCGGGACATCCCCAGAAAACCCCGGGACCACCGGGACCCCCCAGAGACCCCCCGGGACCACCGGGACATCCCCAGAAAACCCCGGGACCCCCGGGAGACCCCCCGGGAACCGAATCGGGACTGGGACCCCTCCCCGCCAGGATCACCGGGAGACCCCCGGGACTCCCCCAGGACACCGGGGGAACCCCCCGGGACCCCAATCGGTACCGGGACCCTCAGAAAGGGTCGGGACGTCCCCGGTGTCACCGGGACCGGGACTGGGACAAGGACAGGGGGCGGGGTTCGGAACCGGGACCGGGATTTTTGCACCGGGTCCGGGATTTGGGACCGGGATTCAGGATCGGGATTTGACACCGGGATTTGGGTCTGGGGGCAGAACCGGCACAGGGACCCGACCTCCCCTCGGTGTCACCGGCACCGCGATTCGGGTCCGGGATTCGGGACCGGGACCGGGGCAGGGACCCGGCTCCCCCTCGGTGTCACCGGGACCGCGATTCGGGTCCGGGATTCGGGACCGGGACCGGGACAGGGACCCGGCTCCCCCTCGGTGTCACCGGCACCGGGATTTGGGGACGGAATTGGGGACCGGGACCGGGACCCGGCTCCCCCTCGGTGTCACCGGCACCGGGATTTGGGGACGGAATTGGGGACAAAGATTCGGAACCGGGACCGGGCCCCGCCCCCCTCGGTGTTACCGGGCCCCCCCCCGAGCCCCCCCCCCGGCCCCTCCCCGCCCCCCCGGGCTATAAATAGCCCCGGCCCGAACAAGGAGCGGAGCGCGGCGGCCACGCCCCCTCCCTATGGGACACGCCCACAAGGACACGCCCCCTGCAGGACACGCCCACCCGGACACGCCCCAGAGCCCCCCCCCGGGTCCCCTCCTGTGTCACGTGGCCCGAGGTCACCTGTGGCACCTGGCTGTCCCCGTGTCCCCCCCCATCACCTGTCACCATGCAGCGTCACCGTGTCCCCGAGGTGTCCCCGAGGTGTCCCCACCCAAGGTGTCCCCAAGGTGTCCTCACGTCCCTGCAGTGCCACCATGTCCCTGTGTCCCCATGTCCCTGTGTCCCCATGTCCTCCATGTCCCCTGGTGTCACCTGGCTGTCCCCATGTCCCTGCAGTGCCACCATGTCCCCATGGTGTCCCCATGTCCCCCACATCACCTGGTTGTCCCCTGTGTCCCCTCAGTGCCACCATGTCCCCGTGTCCTCCATGTCCCCTGGTGTCACCTGGCTGTCCCCGTGTCCCTGCAGTGCCACCATGTCCCCATGGTGTCCCCATGGTGTCCCCTCAGTGCCACCATGTCCCCATGTCCTCCATGTCCCCTGGTGTCACCTGGCTGTCCCTGTGTCCCCGGTGGCACCTGGCTGTCCCTGCAGTGTCCCCTGCCTGTCCCCATGTCCCCATAGTGCCACCATGTCCTCGTGTCCCAATGGTGTCCCCATGGTGTCCCCATGGTGTCCCCATGGTGTCCCCATGTCCCCTCAGTGGCATCATGTCCTTGTGTCCCTGTGTCCTCATGGTGTCCCCATGGTGTCCCCATGTCTCCATGTCCCTGCAGTGCCACCATGTCCCCATGGTGTCCCCACGGTGTCCCCATGGTGTCCCCGCAGTGCCACCATGCCGTTCAGCAACACCCACGACAAGTACAAACTCAAGTTCTGGGTTGAGGAGAAGATCCCAGACCTGTCCCCATGGTGTCCATGATGTCCCCATGATGTTCTCATGGTGTTGCCATGTCCCTGTGTCCCCATCCCCATGGTGTCCATGATGTCCCCATGGTGTCCCCGCAGTGCCACCATGCTGTTCAGCAACACCCACAAGTACAAGCAGAAGTTCTGGGTTGAGGAGAAGATCCCAGACCTGTCCCCATGATGTTCTCATGATGTTCTCATTATGTTCTCATGGTGTCCCCATGGTCTCTCCATGGTATCCATGGTGTCCCCATGGTGTCCCCGCAGTGCCACCATGCCGTTCAGCAACACCCACAACAAGTACAAGCTCAAGTTCTGGGTTAGGCAGGAGACCCCAGACCTGTCCCCATGATGTCCCCATGTCCCCATGATGTTCTCATGATGTTCTCATGATGTTCTCATGGTGTCCCCATGGTCTCTCCATGGTGTCCCCACGGTGTCCCCACGGTGTCCCCACGGTGTCCCTGCAGTGCCACCATGCCGTTCAGCAACACCCACAACAAGTACAAGCTCAAGTTCTCGGCCGAGGAGGAGCTCCTGCTCCTGTCCCATGATGTCCCCATGTCTCTATGATGTTCTCACAGTGCCCATGATGTTCTCATGGTGTCCCCATGGTGTTGCCATGTCCTGTGTCCCCATTCCCATGGTGTCCATGCTGTCCATCATGTCCCCATGGTGTCCCCACGATGTCCCCACGGTGTCCCCACGGTGTCCCCGCAGTGCCACCATGCCGTTCAGCAACACCCACAACAAGTACAAGCAGAAGTTCTGGGCTGAGGAGGAGTTCCCAAACCTGTCCCCATGGTGTTGCCATGTCCCTGTGTCCCCATCCCATGGTGTCCATGGTGTCCCAGTGTCCCCGCAGTGTCCCCATGGTGTCCCCACGGTGTCCCCACAGTGCCACCATGCCGTTCAGCAACACCCACAACAAGTACAAGCTCAAGTTCTGGGTTGAGGAGAAGATCCCAGACCTGTCCCCATGATGTCCCCATGATGTTCTCATGATGTTCTCATGATGTTCTCATGGTGTCCCCATGGTCTCTCCATGGTGTCCCCATGTCCCTGTGTCCCCATTCCTATGGTGTCCATGATGTCCCCCTGATGTCCCCATGGTGTCCCCGCAGTGCCACCATGCCGTTCAGCAACACCCACAACAAGTACAAGCAGAAGTTCTGGGTTGAGGAGGAGTTCCCAAACCTGTCCCCATGGTGTCCCCATGTCCCTGTGTCCCCATCCCCATGGTGTCCATGGTGTCCATGATGTCTCCATGGTGTCCATGGTGTCCCCACGGTGTCCCCGTGTCCCCGCAGTGCCACCATGCCGTTCAGCAACACCCACAACAAGTACAAGCAGAAGTTCTGGGTTAGGCAGGAGACCCCAGACCTGTCCCCATGGTGTCCCCATGGTGTCCCCATGGTGTCCCCATGTCCCCACGGTGTCCCCACGGTGTCCCCGCAGTGCCACCATGCCGTTCAGCAACACCCACAACAAGTACAAGCAGAAGTTCTCGGCCGAGGAGGAGTTCCCGGACCTGTCCAAGCACAACAACCACATGGCCAAGGTGCTGACGCCCGCCCTGTACGCCAAGCTGCGCGACAAGGAGACGCCCAGCGGCTTCACCCTCGACGACGTCATCCAGACCGGCGTGGACAACCCCGGTGCGTCCCCAAAGGGCTCCCCAGACCACCCCGGGGGTCCTCAACCCATCCTTGGGGTCTCCAACCCATCCATGGGGTCTCCAACCCATCCATGGGGTCCCCAACCCATCCATGGGGTCTCCAACCCATCCATGGTGTCCCCAACCCATCCATGGGGTCTCCAGCCCACCCCAGGGGTCTCCAACCCATCCATGGTGTCCCCAACCCATCCATGGGATCCTCAACCCATCCTTAGTGTCCCCAACCCATCCTTAGTGTCCCCAACCCATCTATGGGTCCTCAACCCATCCATGGGTCCCCAATCCATCCATGGTGTCCTTAACCCCTCCGTGGTGTCCCCAACCCATCCTTGGGGTCCCCAGCCCACCCATGGGGTCCCCAACCCATCCATGGTGTCCCCAACCCATCCATGGTGTCCCCAACCCATCCATGGGGTCTCCAACCCATCCTTAGTGTCCCCAACCCATCCATGGGGTCTCCAGCCCACCCATGGTGTCCTCAACTCATCCATGGGGTCCCCAAATGTTCCATGGGGTCCTCAACCCATCCATGGTGTCCCCAACCCATCCATGGAGTCCTTAACCCATCCATGGGGTCCCCAAATGGTCCATGGGGTCCCCAATTCATCCTTGGGGTCCCCAGCCCACCCATGGGATCCTCAACCCATCCTTGGAGTCCTTGACCCATCCAAGGGGTCTCCAAACTGACCATGTGGTGCCCAGTCCATCCATGGGGTCTCCAACTCATCCATGAGGTCCTCAACCCATCCATGGGGTCCGCAGCCCACCCATGGGGTCTCCAATCCATCCTTGGGGTCTCCAAACTGACCATGGGGTCTCCAGCCCGTCCATGGGGTGTCCAACCAACCCCAGGGGTCTCCAGCCCACCTGAGGGGTCCCCAAATGTTCTATGGGGTCCTCAATCCATCCATGGGGTCCCCAGGGGTCTCCAGCCCATCCACGGGGTCCCTGATCCGTACATGGGGCCAGAGACCCCTCCCCAGGTCCCAGTAAATAATCCCCATCCCATACTGGTCCCAGTACACAATCCCAGCCCCGTACTGGTCCCAGTGACCCCCAGTGACCCCCAGTGACCCCCGGTGACCCCCGGTGACCCCCTGACCCCCAGGTCACCCGTTCATCATGACCGTGGGCTGCGTGGCCGGGGACGAGGAGTCCTACGAGGTCTTCAAGGAGCTCTTTGACCCCGTGATCCAGGACAGGCACGGCGGCTACAAACCCACGGACAAGCACCGCACCGACCTCAACCACGAGAACCTCAAGGTCCGGGGGACCCCAAAATCTGGGGGGGACCCCAAAATCTGGGAGGGGTCCCCAAAATCTGGGAGGGGTCCCCGAAATCTGGGGAGTCAGGGAAGGGGTGACAGTATCATCATGGGGTGACAGGGCCACCACAGGGTGACACAAACCCACAGACAAGCACCACACCGACCTCAACCACGAGAACCTCAAGGTCTGGGGGGACCCCAAAATCTGGGGAGGGGTCCCCAAAATCTGGGGAGGGGTCCCCAAAATCTGGGAGGGGTCCCCAAGGGTCTCAGGAGGGCAGGGAAGGGGTGAGGAAGGGATAGGGTGACAAGGCCACCATGGGGTGACACCACAAACCCACCGACAAGCACTGCACCAACCTCAACCACGAGAACCTCAAGGTCAGGGGGGTCCCCAAAATCTGGGGGGGACCCCAAAATCTGGGGGGGTTCCTAAAGGTCTCAGGAGGGCAGGGAAGGGGTGACAGGGCCACCATGGGGTGACAGAGCCACCATGGGTGACACCACAAACCCACAAACAAGCACCGCACCGACCTCAACCACGAGAACCTCAAGGTCTGGGGGACCCCAAAATCTGGGGGGGGTCCCCAAAATCTGGGGGGGGTCCCCAAAATTTGGGGGGGGTTCCTAAAGGTCTCAGGAGGGCAGGGAAGGGGTGAGGAGCCACCATGGGGTGACACCACAAACCCACGGACAAGCACCGCACCGACCTCAACCACGAGAACCTCAAGGTCTGGGGGACCCCAAAATCTGGGGGGGGACCCCAAAATCTGGGAGAGGTCCCCAAAATCTGGGAGAGGTCCCTGAAATCTGGGGAGTCAGAGAAGGGTGACAGTATCATCATGGGGTGACAGGGCCACCACAGGGTGACACAAACCCACGGACAACCACCGCACCGACCTCAACCATGAGAACCTCAAGGTCCGGGGGAACCCTAAAACTGGGGGGACCCCGAAATCTGGGAGGGGTCCCCGACATCTGGGGAGTCAGGGAAGGGGTGACAGTATCATCATGGGGTGACAGAGCCACCACAGGGTGACACAAACACACGGACAAGCACCGCACCGACCTCAACCACGAGAACCTCAGGGTCAGGAGAACCCGAAATTTGGGGGGTCCCCAAAATCAATCTGGGAGGGGTCCCCAGAATCCGGGAGGGGTCTCCAAAATCTCAGGGGGTCCCCAAAGATCTCAGGAGCACAGGGAAATGTTGAGGGGCCACCATGGGGTGACACCACAAACCCACGGACAAGCACCGCACCGACCTCAACCACGAGAACCTCAAGGTCTGGGGGGACCCCGAAATCTGGGAGGGGTCCCCAAAATCTGGGAGGGGTCCCCAAATCTGGGAGGGGTCCCCAAAATCTCAGGGGGTCACTAAAGGTCTCAGGAGGGCAGGGAAGGGGTGACAGGGCCACCATGGGGTGACACAACAAAGCCACCCCAGAAGGGTTTTGGGTGGATTTTTTGAGGGGGATTTTTTGGGGTTTTTGAGGATATTTTGGGGTGGATTTTGAAGGATTTTTTGGAATATTTTTGGGGTGATTTTGGGATATTTTAGGGTGATTTTGGTGTATTTTTGGGGTGTCCCTGACCCCGTTTTTGGGGTTCCCCAGGGCAGGGAGGACCTGGACCCCAAGTACGTGCTGAGCAGTGGAGCTGAGTCACAAGGGGCTGATATTAGGTTGATATTTTGGGTTTATTTGGGGTATTTTGAGCAGAATTTTTGGGGTTTTTTCTGGGATATTTTGGGGTGATTTTGGGGTATTTTGGGGTGATTTTGGGGTATTTTGGGGTATTTTGGGGTATTTTTGGGTTCCCCAGGGCGGGGAGGACCTGGACCCCAAGTACGTGCTGAGCAGTGCGGCTGTGTCACAGGGGTTGATATTGGGCTGACATTTTGGGTGTATTTGGGTTATTTTGAGCGGATTTTTTTGGGGTGATTTTGGGGTATTTTTGGGGTGATTTTGGGGCATTTTTGGGTTCCCCAGGGCGGGGAGGACCTGGACCCCAAGTACGTGCTGAGCACTGCAGCTGTGTCACAGGGGTTGATATTGGGCTGACATTTTGGGTGTATTTGGGTTATTTTGAGCGGAATTTTTGGGGTGATTTTGGGGTATTTTTGGGGTGATTTTGGGGTATTTTTGGGTTCCCCAGGGCAGGGAGGACCTGGACCCCAAGTACGTGCTGAGCAGTGCGGGGCTCTCAGAGGGGAGGATTTAGGGTTGATATTTTGGGTATATTTGGGTTATTTTGAGCGGAATTTTTGGGGTGATTTGGGGTGATTTTGGGGTATTTTTGGGGTGATTTTGGGGCATTTTTGGGTTCCCCAGGGCGAGGAGGACCGGACCCCAAGTATGTGCAGAGCAGTGCGGGGCTCTCAGAGGGGAGGATTTAGGTTTGGGTATATTTGGGTTATTTTGAGCGGAATTTTTGGGGTGATTTTGGGGTGATTTTGGGGTATTTTTGGGGTGATTTTGGGGTATTTTTGGGTTCCCCAGGGCGGGGAGGACCTGGACCCCAAGTACGTGCTGAGCAGTGCAGCTGCGTCACAGGGGTTGATATTGGGCTGATATTTTGGGTATATTTGGGTTATTTTGAGCGGAATTTTTGGGGTGATTTTGGGGTATTTTTGGGGTGATTTTGGGGCATTTTTGGGTTCCCCAGGGCGGGGAGGACCTGGACCCCAAGTACGTGCTGAGCAGCCGCGTGCGCACCGGCCGCAGCATCAAGGGCTACTCGCTGCCCCCCCACTGCAGCCGCGGCGAGCGCCGCGCCATCGAGAAGCTGTCAGTCACAGGTGAGGGGCGGGGCCTGGAGGGGCGTGGTCAGCGTGGGCGGGGCCTGACAGGGTGGGGTTGGATGGTGGAGTTTGGATTGGGTGCGGTCAGGAAATGGTTGGGGTCAGATTGGGTGTGGTCAGAGAGGGTGGGGTTGAGTGGGTGTGGTCATGGGCGTGGTCTAAATTGGTGTGGCCAATGTGGGCGTGGCCTGCATGGATTTGGGATTAATTTGGAATTAATTGGTGATGGATTTGGGATTAATTTGGAATTAATTGGTGATGGATTTGGGATGGATTTGCGATGAATTTGGGGATGGATTTGGGATTAACATGGAATTAATTTGAGATTAATTTGGGGTGGATTTGGGATGAACGGGGGTGTCCAGTCCATCCTGGCAATGTCCTGGACACGTCCAGGTGGGGATTTGGGGTGGATTTGGGATGAATTTGGGATGAAATTTGGATTAATTTAGAATTAATTGGTGATGAATTTGGGATGAATTTGGGATGGATTTAGGATGAATTTAGGATGGATTTGGAATGGATTTGGGGTGGACTTTAAGGTGAATTTGGGGATGGATTTGGGGATGGATTTGGGATGGATTTGGGATGGATTTGAGATGAATTTGGGGTGGGTTTGGGCTGGATGGGCATGTCCAGTTGGGCTTGGGCGTGTCCTGGGCGTGTCCTGGGCGTGTCCAGTCCATGCTGGGCGTGTCCAGGTGGGTTTTGGGATATATTTGGGATGGATTTGGGATTAATTTGGGATGGATTTGAGGTGAATTTGGAATGGATTTGGGCTGGATGGGCATGTCCAGTTGGGCTTGGGTGTGTCCAGTCCATCCTGGGCGTGTCCTGGGCGTGTCCCGGGCGTGCCCAGGTGCTGACCACGCCCCCGGGCAGCCCTGAACAGCCTGGAGGGGGAGTTCAAGGGCAAGTACTACCCGCTGAAGGCCATGACGGAGCAGGAGCAGCAGCAGCTCATCGACGACCACTTCCTGTTCGACAAGCCCGTGTCGCCCCTGCTGCTGGCCTCGGGCATGGCCCGCGACTGGCCCGACGCCCGCGGCATCTGGTGCGCACCTGGCACACCTGGGCACACCTGGGGGGCGTTTGGGGGGCACCTGGGGGCAGCTGGGGGCAATTGGAAGGGACTCTGTGGCACCTGGGATGTTCCTGAGGGGTTTTTGGGGGCACCTGGCACACCTGGGCACACCTGGGCACACCTGGGGGGCGTTTGGGGGGCACCTGGGGGCAGCTGGGGGCAATTGGAAGGGACCCTGTGGCACCTGAGGGGCACCTGGGGGATTTTTGGGGGCACCTGGGGACACCTGGTGGCACCTGGGCAACACCTGGGGAGTGTTTGGGGGGGTTCTTGGGGCAGTTCGGGGCACCCTGTGGCACCTGGGAGGTTCCTGAGGGGTTTTGGGGGGCACCTGGGGGCACCTGGGCACACCTTGTGGCACCTGAGGGGCATCTGGAGTACCTGGGCACACCTAGGGGGCGTTTGGGGGGCAGCTGGGGGCAATTGGAAGGGACCCTGTGGCACCTGGGATGTTCCTGAGGGGTTTTTGGGGGCACCTGGGCACACCTGGGCACACCTGGGGGGCGTTTGGGGGGCACCTTGTGACACCTGGGGGGCGTTTGGGAGGTCCTAAGGGAGTTCTTGGGGCAGTTCAGGGCACCTGAAGGGCATCTAGGCGGGTTTTGGGGGCACCTGGGCACACCTGTGGCACCTGAAGGGCACCTGGGAGGTACCTGGTGGGCACCTGGAGTACCTGAGGGATACCTAGGGGGCACCTGGAGGCACCCACATGTCACGGAATCCACGTAGGAGGGAAGAAAGGGGCACCCAGTGAGCAGAGTCCCACCTGAATCCCACCTGGGGGACACCTGGGGACACCTTGTGGCACCTGAGAGGCACCTGGAGTACCTGGGTGGCACCTGGGGGTACCTGGGGGGCACCTTGTGGCACCTGGGAGGTTCCTGGGGGCAGTTTGGGGCACCTGAGGGCACCTGGAGGTACCTGGGGGCACTTGGAGGGGACCTTGTGGCACCTGGAGGTACCTGTGGGGTCCTTGGGGGCAGTTTGGGGCACCTGAGGGCACCTGGAGGTACCTGGGGGGTTCTTGGGGACAGTTTGGAGCACCTGGAGGTACCTGGGGGACACCTGGGGACATCTTGTGGCACCTGGAGGTACCTGGGGGGTTCTTGGGGACAACTAGGGGCACCTGGGAGGCTCTGGGGGTGTCCCCTCGATGTCCCCCCGATGTCCCCTCCATGTCCCCGGGTGTCCCCGCAGGCACAACGACAACAAGACGTTCCTGGTGTGGGTGAACGAGGAGGATCACCTGCGCGTCATCTCCATGGAGAAGGGCGGGAACATGAAGGAGGTGTTCCGGCGCTTCTGCGTGGGGCTCAAGAAGGTCAGGGGGGACATTTGGGGACATCTGAGGACATTTGGGGACACTTGGGGACATCTGAGGACACTGAGGGTTTGGGGACACTTGGGGACATTTGGGGATGGAGGAGTTTTGGGGTCCCATCTCCATGGAGAATGGAGGAACATGCAGGAGCTGTTCTGGCGCTTCTGCGTCAGCCTCAAGAAGGTCAGAGGGGACATTTGGGGACATTTGAGGACATTTGGGGACACTTTGGGACCTGGTGGGCCTGGGGACACTTGGGGACACTGAGGGTTTGGGGACACTTGGAGACATCTGGGGACATGGAGGGTTTGGGGACATGGAGGAGTTTTGGGGACACAACGGGATTTGGGGTCCCATCTCCATGGAGAAGGGAGGAACATGCAGGAGGTGTTCCGGCGCTTCTGCGTGGGGCTCAAGAAGGTCAGGGACAGCTGGGGACACTTGGGGACACTTGGGGACATCGGGGGAGATGGAGGGTTTGGGGACACTTGGGGACATTTGGGGATGGAGGAGTTTTGGGGTCCCATCTCCATGGAGAAGGGAGGAACATGCAGGAGCTGTTCTGGCGCTTCTGCGTGGGGCTCAAGAAGGTCAGGGACAGCTGGGGACATCTGGGGACATGGAGGGTTTGGGGACATCTGGGGGATTTGGGGACATGGAGGAGTTTTGGGGTCACAGCGGGATTTGGGGTCCCATCTCCATGGAGAATGGAGGAACATGCAGGAGTTGTTCTGGCGCTTCTGCGCCGGCCTCAAGAAGGTCAGAGGGGACATTTGGGGACATTTGGGGACACTTTGGGACCTGGAGGGCCTGGGGACACTTGGGGACATGGAGGCTTTGGGGACACCTGGGGGATTTGGGGACATGGAGGAGTTTTGGGGTCCCATCTCCATGGAGAATGGAGGAACATGCAGGAGCTGTTCTGGCGCTTCTGCGTCAGCCTCAAGAAGGTCAGGAGGGTCCTCAGGTGTCCCAAGGGCCCTGGGAACATCTGGGGACACTTGGGGACATCTGGGGACATGGAGGGTTTGGGGACATGAAGGAGTTTTGAGGTCACAGCGGGATTTGGGGTCCCATCTCCATGGAGAAGGGCGGCAACATGAAGGAGGTGTTCCGGCGCTTCTGCGTGGGGCTCAAGAAGGTCAGAGGGGACATTTGGGGACATTTGGGGGCACTTTGGGACCTGGAGGGCCTGGGGACACTTGGGGACATCTGAGGGTTTGGGGACACCTGGGGGATTTGGGGACATGGAGGAGTTCTGGGGTCCCATCTCCATGGAGAAGGGAGGAACATGCAGGAGGTGTTCCGGCACTTCTGCGTGGGGCTCAAGAAGGTCAGGAGGGTCCTCAGGTGTCCCAAGGGCCCTGGGAACATCTGGGGACACTTGGGGACATCTGGGGACATGGAGGGTTTGGGGACATGAAGGAGTTTTGGGGTCACAGGGGGATTTGGGGTCCCATCTCCATGGAGAAGGGAGGAACATGCAGGAGCTGTTCTGGCGCTTCTGCGTGGGGCTCAAGAAGGTCAGAGGGGACATTTGGGGACATTTGAGGACATTTGGGGACATTTTGGGACCTGGAGGGCCTGGGGACACTTGGGGACACTGAGGGTTTGGGGACATCTGGGGGATTTGGGGACATGGAGGAGTTTTGGGGTCCCATCTCCATGGAGAAGGGAGGAACATGCAGGAGGTGTTCCAGTGCTTCTGCGTCGGCCTCAAGAAGGTCAGGGACAGCTGAGGACATTTGGGGACATCTGGGGACACTTTGGGACAGTTGGGGACATCGGGGGAGATGGAGGGTTTGGGGACATCTGGGGGATTTGGGGTCACAGCTCCATGGAGAAGGGCGGCAATGGGAGGGATGTCTTGGTGTCAAGAAGGTCAGGAGGGTCCTGAGGTGTCCTGAGGGTCTTGGGGACATCTGGGGACACTTGGGGACAGGTGGCACTTTGGGGACATTGAGGGGATCTGGAGACAGGGAGAACTTTGGGGACAGAGGTGACATTTGGGGACAGGTACCATTTTGGGACAGGTGACATTTTGGGAACAAGGAGAACTTTTGGGGACACGGAGAACTCTGGGGACAGATGTGGCTTTGGGGACCGGTGACAATTGGGGACCGGTGACATTTTGGGGACATTGAGGGGATCTGGAGACAGGGAGAACTTTAGAACTTTGGGGACAGGCACAGCTTTGGGGACCGGTGACATTTTGGGCACAGGTGGCACTTTGGGAACATTGAGGTGACATTTGAGGACACTGAGGTGACATTTGAGGACAATTAAGGACACTGAGGTGACATTTGAAGACATTGAGGTGACATTTGAGGACATCGAGATGACATTTGAGGTGCCACCAACAACCCTGAGCACCCCAGGTGTGCCCTGGGCATTCCCCAGGTGTTCCCCAGCTGCTCCCCAGCTGTTCCCCAGATGTTCCCCAGCTGTTCCCCAGGTGTTCCCTCACCAGCCGCAGGTGCCACCACCCCGACGTCCCCAACCTTGTGTCCCCTGTGTGTCCCCAGATCGAGGAGATCTTCAAGAAGGCCGGGCACCCGTTCATGTGGACGGAGCACCTGGGCTACATCCTCACCTGCCCGTCCAACCTGGGCACGGGGCTGCGCGGCGGCGTCCACGTGCGCCTGCAGCACCTGAGCCAGCACCCCAAGTTCGAGGAGATCCTCAAGCGCCTGCGCCTGCAGAAGCGCGGCACAGGTGGGACCCCAAAGCACCTGGGACACCCCAAAATCCACCTGGGGTGGGCGGGGAGATCCCAAAATTCACCTGGGGTGGGCGGGGAGATCCCAAAGTTCACCTGGGATGGGCGGGGACATGACACCCCCAAAGTCACCTGAGGCAGCACCCCAAGTTCGAGGAGATCCTCAAGCGCCTGCGCCTGCAGAAGCGCGGCACAGGTGGGACCCCAAAGCACCTGGGACACCCCAAAATCCACCTGGGATGGGCGGGGAGATCCCAAAGTTCACCTGGGTGGGAGAGTTCCATCACCAAGTTCACCTGCAGGAGATGATTCCATCCTCCAGTTCACGTGGGGGGAAATAGTGACACCCCAAAATCCACCTGGGGTGGGCGGGGAGATCCCAAAATTCACAGTGACACCCCCAAAATTCAACTGGGATGGGTGGGGACATGACACCCCCAAAGTAACCTGAGGCAGCACCCCAAGTTCGAGGAGATCCTCAAGCGCCTGCGCCTGCAGAAACGCGACACAGGTGGGACCCCAAAATTCACCTGGCGGGAGAATTCCATCCTCAAAATCCACCTGGGTGGGACAGGGACACCCCAAAACCCACCTGAGGGGTGAAATTCCATCCCAAAATTCACCTGGTGGGGACAGGGACACCCCAAAATTCACCTGGGTGGGAGAATTCCATCCCAAAATCCACCTGGGTGGGACAGGGACACCCCAAAACCCACCTGGGTGGGGTGAAATTCCATCCCAAAATTCACCGGATGGGGACAGGGACACCCCAAAATCCACCTGGGACAGATTTTGTCCGTCTGTCCATCTGTCCATCCAGGCGGGGTGGACACGGCTGCAATGGAGCCCTGGGTCAGGCAGGGGATGGTCAGGAGTGGTCAATGAGTGGTCAGCGGTGTCCTGGCTGTCCATGGCCATCCATGTCTCACTGTCCCCCATCTGTCCACCTGTCCCTCTGTCTGTCTGTCCATCCGTCCAGGCGGGGTGGACATGATGGCAGTGGGGCTGTGGGTCAGTGACAGGCAGGGGATGGTCAGAAGTGGTCAGTGAGTGGTCAGCAGTGTCCTGGCTGTCTGTAGCTCACTGACCCCACCCTGTCCATCTGTCCATCTGTCCATCTGTCCAGGCGGGGTGGACACGGCCGCGGTGGGACCATTGAGCACTGAGGGTGTTGAGTGGACAGTGGGTGGTCAATGAGTGGTCAGTGGGGTCTGGGGGTGTCATGGCTGTCCATGGCCGTCCATGCCTCACTGACCCCACCCTGTCCATGTGTCCATGTGTCCATCTGTCCAGGCGGGGTGGACACGGCCGCGGTGGGACCATGACACTATCAGACACTGGATGGACAGTGGGTGGTCAATGGGTGGTCAGCGGTGTCCTGGCTGTCTGTAGCTCACTGACCCCACCCTGTCCATCTGTCCCTCTGTCTGTCCGTCCGTCCAGGCGGGGTGGACACGGCCGTGGTGGGACCATTGAACACTGAGGGTGTTGAGTGGACAGTGGGTGGTCAATGAGTGGTCAATGAATGGTCAGCAGTGTCCTGGCTGTCTGTAGCTCACTGACCCCCATCTCTCTGTCCATCTGTCCAGGCGGGGTGGACACGGCCGCAGTGGGACCATCAGACACTGGATGGACAGTGGGATGGTCAATGGGTGTTCAGGGGTGTCCTGGCTGTCTGTGCCTCACTGACCCCCATCTCTCTGTCCCTCTGTCCATCTGTCCGTCCAGGCGGGGTGGACACGGCCGCGGTGGGACCATGACACTATCAGACACTGGATGGACAGTGGGTGGTCAATGGGTGGTCAGTGAGGTCTGGGGGTGTCCTGGCTGTCCATGGCCGTCCATGCCTCACTGACCCCCATCTCTCTGTCCGTCTGTCCATCCGTCCAGGCGGGGTGGACACGGCCGCGGTGGGACCATTGAGCACTGAGGGTGTTGAGTGGACAGTGGGCAGTCAATGAGTGGTCAGTGGGGTCTGGGGGTGTCCTGGCTGTCCATGGCCGTCCGTGCCCCACTGACCGCACCCTGTCCATGTGTCCGTCTGTCCATCTGTCCAGGCGGGGTGGACACGGCCGCGGTGGGGCTGTGGGTCAGTGACAGGCAGGGGCTGCTCAGGAGTGGTCAATGGGTGGTCAATGAGTGGTCAGCAGTGTCCTGGCTGTCCGTGCCCCACTGACCCCCATCTCTCTGTCCGTCTGTCCATCTGTCCAGGCGGGGTGGACACGGCCGCGGTGGGGCCATTGAACACTGAGGGTGTTGAGTGGACAGTGGGCAGTCAATGAGTGGTCAGTGGGGTCTGGGGGTGTCCTGGCTGTCCATGGCCGTCCGTGCCTCACTGACCCCCATCTCTCTGTCCATCTGTCCATGTGTCCATCTGTCCAGGCGGGGTGGACACGGCCGCGGTGGGCGCCGTGTTCGACATCTCCAACGCCGACCGCCTGGGCTTCTCGGAGGTGGAGCAGGTGCAGATGGTGGTGGACGGCGTCAAGCTCATGGTGGAGATGGAGAAGAAGCTGGAGCAGAAGCAGCCCATCGACGACATGATCCCGGCGCAGAAATAGGGGAGGGGGCGCCGCGGGGACCCCCAGAGCGCCTCCCATGGGGAGGGGGCGCCGCGGGGACCCCCCAGAATCCCCCCAAAAGCGGCCCCAATAAACGCTGCTGGTCCCGGCCGCGCTCGGAGCTTTCATTTGGGGAGGGGGCGACGCCAATTTGGGGGTCCCAGGAATTTCAGAGGGACCCTCGCAGTCTCTTCTCAGCCGTGGGAACCCCAAAATCTCCCCCAGACCCCTCCCGACCCCCAGGGACCCCCCAAAATCCCCCCCAATAATGACCCAAATATGGTCGGGGGTTCCAATTTGGGGAGGGGGCGACGCCAATTTGGGGGTCCCAGGAATTTCAGAGGGACCCTCGCAGCCTCTTCTCAGCCCTGGGGACCCCAAAATCTCCCCCAGACCCCTCCTGACCCCCCCAAAAATGACCCAAATATGGTCGGGGGGGGTTCCAATTTGGGGAGGGGGCGACGCCAATTTGGGGGGGTCCCAGGAATTTCAGAGGGACCCTCGCAGTCTCTTCTCAGCCCTGGGGACCCCAAAATCTCCCCCAGACCCCTCCTGACCCCCGGGGACCCCCCAAAATCCCCCCCAATAAACGCTGCTGGTCCCCACCATGGTCGAGGGTTCCAATTTGGGGAGGGGGCGACGCCAAATTTGGGGGTCCCAGAAATTTCAGAGGGACCCTCGCAGTCTCTTCTCAGCCGTGGGAACCCCAAAATCTCCCCCAGAACCCCTCCTGACCCCCCAAAATCCCCCCAATAATGACCCAAATA
>NW_026993247.1:0-16967 GCF_028769735.1 Zonotrichia leucophrys gambelii
TTAGCGCCGGGCCCGGGAAATTTTTCAGAACCGCCGACTTTTGGGGCACTGTGACCGGGCAAGGCCTTTTCGCGAAGAAGGGCCCCTCTTTGTCCGGGGCGGAAGAGCGGTGCTTTTTGGGAAAGGTGAAGAATGAAGCTGACAACCTGGGGTAGCGGGCAGCTTTCAAAATGATAGAAAACATACCTAACCCCTTTCCCACCTTTTCCAAACACATGAACATTCGAATGAAGGTGTTTTAACAACTTCTTTTTCTTTTCGTGCAAAAAAACCTGGGAGACTCCTGCAAAATTACAACACGATGGAGATGTTTCAGCCCTGACCCGATTTCTCTTGCCCGACATTGGAAAGGATTTTTGCAATTATGTGACACTAAAGACGCTAAAAATGAAATACGTAGTTCCCCGGACTAAGCGCCGGGCCCCCCGGGACATTTTTGGGAGAAGCCGCAACCCGGATGCACTACAAGGTACAACGCCCTTTTCGCGAAGAACCCCTCTTCGCCTCCCGGGGGGCAAGGCCCAAAACTACGAAAGGTGAAGAATGAAGCTGCACAAAACTGGGGTAGGGGGCAAGCTTGCAAAATGATTCAAAAAAGTACCTTACCACGTCCCACCTTTTCCAAAAACATGAACATTCGATTTTAACTGTTTCAACACTTTTTTTTCATGTGCAAAAAAATCAGCAAACCTCTCTGCAACAAATCAAACACCCCTGGAGGGTGCTTTTGGCGGCACGTTTCCCCTTTCCAGAAAAGTGGAAAGGGGTTTTTGCAATGATTTTAGACCCCAAAAAACGCTAAAGAGAAAGCGGAGCCCCGGAGCTAAGCGCCGGGCCCGGGTACATTTCGTCAAACCGCCGCACTGGAGTGCCCTGTACCGGGGACAATCGCCTTTGCGCGAAAATCCGCCTCTCTCTCCGGGGGGCCCGGGGAAGGGGGCTACTTTCGGGAAGGGGCAGAGAAGCTGAACAAACTGGGTAGTGTGCGCGCTTGCAAATGATCCAAACGTACCTTACCCTGTCCTACCTTTTCCAAACACATTAACATTCATTGGAAAATGTTTTCAAAAACTTTCTTTTTTATCGTGCAAAAAAAACAGCAAACCCTCGCAACAAGTCAAACACCATGGGGGGGGGGGGGGGGGGGGGGGGGGGGGGGGGGGGGGGGGGGGGGGGGGGGGGGGGGGGGGGGGGGGGGGAGTTTTTGTCGCCAAATTTTTCCTTTCCAGACATAGTGGAAAGGAATTTTTGCAATGATGTAGACCCCAAAAGTCTCGAAAGAAATGGAAGGATGTCCCCGGAGCAACCCGGGCCCGGGGAAAATTTTTCAAAGCCGCCGCACTTTTGAGCACTGTGACCGGTACAAGCGCCTTTTCGCGAAGAAGCCCCCCTCTTTTTCCGGGGGCCCGGAGAGAGCGGTCTTTTGGGAAAGGGGAGAAAAAGCTGAACAACCTGGGATAGTGTGCACAGCTTCCAAACTGACCAAAACAGTCCTACCACTCCAATTTTCCTTTTCCCAAAAACATAATATTCGTTGGGAAAGGGGTTTTGGACACTTTCTTTTTTATCGTGCAAAAAACACAGCAAACCTCTCTGCAACAAGTCAACACCAGGAGGGTTTTTTTTGGCAGGGGAGTTTTTCCCCTGCCCGACAAGGGAAAAGTTTTTTGCAAGATTAGACCCAAAAGTCCCAAAGAAAGAAGGTCGGATGTCCCCGGGGCTAACGCCGGTCCCGGGACATTTCGTAGAAGCCGCCGCATTTCGGAGCACGTGACCGGGACAATCGCCTTTGCGCGAAGAACCGCCTTTCGTCTCCGGGGGGCCCGGAGAGGGGGCTGCTTTTGGAAGGGGAAGAATGAAGCGAACAACACTGGATAGTGTGCGCAGCTTGCAAAATGATCCAAACAGTACCTTTTCCACTTCCTACCTTTTCCCAAACACATGAATATTCATTGGGGAAGGGGTTTTGGACAACTTTTTTTTCATCGTGCAAAACACAAGCAAAAACCTCTTGCAACAAGCAACACCATGGGGTTTTTTTTGGCACAATTCTCCCCAGAAATATGGGAAAATTTTTTTCAATGAGTAGACCCAAATCCCCAAAAAAAAAAATACGGTTCCCCGGGGCTAACGCCGGTCCCGGCCTTTGTAAAGCCGTCCTGGGGCACGGGCCGGACAAAACCCTTTTTCGCGAAGAAGCCGCCCTCTTCGCCCGGGGCCGAGGAGGCGGTGCTTTTTGGAAGGTGGAAAACTGACAACTGGGATAGGGCGCAGCTTTCAAACATTTAAAAAAAAGTACCCTTTCCATTTCCTACCTTTTTCCAAACACATGAATATTCTTGGGAAGGTGTTTTGGACAACTTTTTTTTCATCGGGAAAACACCGCAAACCTCTCTGCAAATGTACAACACGAGGGAGATTTTCAGCCCCCGACCCAAATTCTCCCTTTCCAGACATAGTAAAGGATTTTGCAAGATGTAACCACAAAAGCGCTAAAGATGAAATACGGTTTTCCCCCGGGGCTAAGCGCCGTTCCCCGGACATTTTGGTAGAAGCCGCAACCCCGGAGTGCACAAAGACCGTACAAAAGCCTTGCGCGAAGAACCCTTCTTCGCCTCCGGGGCCGGAGAGACCATAGCTACGGAAAGGTGGAAAAGCTGCACAATACGGATAGGGCCAGTTAAACTGATAAAAAAATACCCTTACCATTCCTACCTTTTCCAAACACATGAATATTCGTTTGGGAAAGGGGTTTTTACAACTTTCTTTTTCATCGTGCAAAAAATCAGCAAACCTCTTGCAACAGCAACACATGGAGATGTTTTCGTGACCCAATTCTTCTTGCCAGACATAGTGGAAAGGATTCTGCAATGATGTAACCCCAAAAGCCGAAAGAGAAATACGATTTCCCGGGGCTAACGCCGTCCCCCCCCCCTTTTGGGGAGAACCGCCCCTGGAGTGCACTACGACCACAATCGCCTTTGCGCGAAAAAACCCTTTTTCGCCCCCGGGGGCCGGAAGACCTTGCTCGGAAAAGGGGAAAAGAAACTGACAAACTGGGATAGGTGGAAGCTTCCAAAATACCAAAACAGTACCCTTTCCACTTCCCCCCCTTTTCCAAACCATAAAATTTTGTTGGAAAGGGGTTTTCCCAAATTTTTTTCACGGCAAAACACCAGCAAACCTCTCGCAAAAGTAAAAACCATGGGGGGATGTTTTCGGGGAGGAACAGTTTTTTCCCTTTCCCAAAAAGTGGAAAGGATTTTGCAAAGTGTAGACCACAAAACCGAAAAAAAATACGGATTCCCCGGAGCTAAGCGCCGGTCCCGGCACATTTGAGAAGCGCCCCTGGAGTGCACACGGCACAATCGCCTTTGCGCGAAGAAGCCCCTCTTTGCTCCGGGGGCCGGAGAACGGGCTTTCGGAAGGTGAAAAAATGAAGCGAACAAATGGATAGTGTCCAGCTTCAAACGTCCAAAAAATACCCTTTCCACCCTCCTTTTTCCCAAAAACATGAAATTTGGTTGGGAAAGGGTTTTTACAACTTTTTTTTCATCGTGCAAAAAACCAGCAAAACCCCTTCTGAACAGTCAACACATGGAGTTTTTTGTGACCCAGATTTCCTTTCCAACATAGGGAAAGGTTTTTGCAATGAGTAGACCCAAAAAAACCAAAAGAAAATACAGTCCCGGCTAAGCCCGGTCCCCGGCACATTTTGGTAGAAGCCGCACCTGGGGCACACGGGCAAAAAATCGCCTTTGCGCGAAGAAGCCGCTTCTTCGCCCCCCGGGGGCCGGAAGCCCGTAGCTACGGGAAAGGGGAAGAATGAAGTGCACAATCTGGGGTAGTTGCCAGCTTCAAACTGATCCAAAACAGTACCTTACCACCTTCCCACCTTTTCCAAAAATGAACATTCGATTGGAAGTGTTTTTAACAACTTTTTTTTTTCATCGTCAAAAACAAGCAAACCTCCTGCAACAAATCAAACAAAGGGGATTTTTTTTGGCAGCAAGTTTTCCTGCGACATAGTGGAAAATTTTGCAATGATTAGACCCCCAAAAATCCCCAAAAAAGAAGGTACGGATTCCCGGGAGCTAAACACCGGTCCCGGGGACATTTTGCAAAGCCGCCGACTGCGGGCACTGTGACCGGAACAACGCCTTTGCGCGAAAAAGCCGCTTCTTTGCCTCCGGGGGCCGGGAGAACCCGTAGCACGGAAAGGTGGGAAAGAACTGCACAATACTGGGATAGGAGCCAGCTTGCAAACTGAAAAAACGTACCTTAACCCTTGTCCTACCTTTTTCCAAAACCTGAAATATTCGTTGAAGGGTTTTTTTGGCAACTTTGTTTTTCATCGTGCAAAACACTCGCAACCCTCCGCAACATGTCAAAATGATGGAGATTTTTCTGGCGGTAATTTTTCCCCTTTTGAGACTAGTGGAAAGGATTTCTGCAATGATTAGACCCCAAAAGACGCTAAGACAAATAGGGATTCCCCGGGAGCTAAGCCCCGGCCCCGGGGCACTTTTCGTCAGCCCCGCCGCATTTGGGGAGCACTGTGCCCGGGGCACAATCCCCCTTTTGCGCGAAAAACCCGCTTTTTCCCCTTTGGGGGCCCGGAGAGGCGGTGCTTTGGGAAAGGGGGCAGAATGAAGCGAACAACACGGGGTACTGTGCGCAGCTTGCAAACTGATAAAAAACGTCCCTTACCATTTTCCCTCCCTTTTTCCAACACATAAATTTTTGGGTTGGAAAAGGTTTTTAACAATTTTCTTTTTCATCCTGCAAAACCTTGCAACTTCCTGCAACTGTACAACACGAGGGGAGTTTTTCACCCGACCCAGATTCCCCTTGCCAGACATCGGGGAAAAATTTTTTGCAAGTTGGAGGGGGACAAAAACGCAAAAGAAAAAGATGGATTTTTCCGTAGCTAGGACTGCATGAAAGCAAAAGACTGCCCTCTTCAAAAATAAAATTTAGGGGGACTCGGAAAAGTACAAATCACCCACCTCTTTTTACCCCAAAAAAGTTGATGGGGCAGCTCTCCCCCGAAACCCTTCCCTGGCATATAAAGGGAGGACAAAGAAATGTACTGGGCATGGTTTTTTCCTGGGGAAATTTTCATGTGAACAACTTTTTTCAACCTCTGTGAATCACTTGACGGTAGATAAAGGGAATATTGTCTGCGTGGCCTCAGGAAATTGTTTACATTTCTCTATTTGGGCTGCAAACAAACATACGGGAAGAAATAAGAAAAAGGGGGGAAAACCAGTGTCTTTTAAGGATGCTGAGTGAAAAGACAAGAGGCATGGCACACACTGAAATACAGGAGTTTGCATGAACATCACCAAAATGATTTTACTGTGAGGGTGAAAAAGCGGCACAGACGCCAGAAAGCTCTGAAAGCCTGGATCTTAGAAGACATTAAAAAGTCACCCAGCTGAACCCGGCAAGAGGTCAGGTATCCGTTTTAACGGGGGGGTTGGGCCTGGTGAGCCCCACTGACCCCTACCACAGCCCCCATTCATTTGTGTGGGAAATTCTCTTCGAGATCATTTCAGCACTGGCATGAAAAAGTTCTGTGCAAACGAGACCCAAAAGGGGACAGGGATCCATTTTCCCCTTAAAGAGTTTTTCCAAAAAGAATGTAAAACTCTGGGCAAGTGTCTCTTCCTAACTGAATCCCTTTCATGGGAAAAAATTCCCACTATAGAAAGATTTCTAACCTGCTCAACTGCCCTGGTGGGGAAAATTTCCCCCTATGTTTCTAAGCCATAGGTATAAAACCCAAGATTTGTCAACATAGTCACAAAATGTCGTGTAAAGAATGACAACTACTCAGAATGCAAATATTGGTCCAAAAATGGATTAATAGGGGAATTATCAACTTGGGTTAAAAAGAAAAAAAAAGATTTGGTCTTTATTTATCAATTTTGTTGCAATATAGATAACAAAGAAAAAAAACCTCACTCGGGACATTCTGAACTCGAAAAAGTTTAAAAAAACGTTTTTAGAAATCTATTTTTATGCCCACAAATTAAAAAAATTTTAGCTGTAAACTGCCCCTATTTGTCTAGTTTATTTCCCGGGAAAAGGCCCCGTTTTTTTTTCCGGGGCCCGGGGCTGGAGTGGGCCGGGGCTCTTGAAAATCCACGATAGCAGGGTGGTTCCCCGTGAAAGGCGGCACCATGTCGTGCGGGCTGGTTTTATAGAGGGAAGTGGCTCCTGCAATCTGCCAGCCAGAAGAGGGTGGGTAAGTTTTTTTGCCAGGGAAAAGGGCCGTGGTTTGTGTTCGGTGGCCTGTGGCTGGGAGTGGCCGGCTGGCTCCTGAAAATCCACGATACGCAGGATGGTTCCCAGATGAAAGGTTGCACCAGTGCCGACCCGGGCTGGATTGATAGAGGGAAGTGGCTCCTGCAATCTGCCAGCCAGAAGTGCGGTGGGTGAGTTTTGTTTGCCAGGGAAAAGGGGCATGGTTTGTGTTCGGGGCCTTTGGCTGGGAGTGGCCGCGGCTCCTGAAAATGCACGATACGCAGGATGGTTCCCAGATGAAAGGTGGCACCAGTGCCGAGTCGGGCTGGTTTGATAGAGGGAAGTGGCTCCTGCAATCTGCCAGCCAGAAGTGCGGTGGGTGAGTTTTGTTTGCCAGGGAAAAGGGCCGTAGTTTGTGTTCGGGGGCCTGTGGCTGGGAGTGGCCGGGTGGCTCCTGAAAATCCACGATACGCAGGATGGTTCCCAGATGAAAGGTGGCACCAGTACCGAGTCGGGCTGGTTTGATAGAGGGAAGTGTCTCCTGCAATCTGCAGCCGGAAGCGGTGCGGGTGAGTTTTCTTTGCCAGGGAAAAGGGCCGTGGTTTGTGTTCGGGGGCCTGTGGCTGGGAGTTGCCGGCTGGCTCCTGAAAATCCACAATACGCTGGATGGCTCCCAGATGAAAGGTTGCACCAGTGCCGAGTCGGGCTGGATTGATAGAGGCAAGTGGATCCTGCAATCTGCCAGCCAGATGACGGGCAGGTCAGCTTTACTTCCAGGGAAAAGGGCCGTAGATTGTATTTGGGGACTTGTGGCTGGGAGTGGCCGGCTGGCCCCTGAAAATCCACGATACGCAGGATGGTTCCCAGACCCAAGGTAGCACCAGTGCCAAGTCGGGCTGGTTTGATAGAGGCAAGTGGGTCCTGCAATCTGCCAGCCAGATGATGGGCAGGTCAGTTTTAATTCCAGGGAATAGGGCCATAGTATTTGTTTGGGGACCTGTGGCTGGGAGTGGCCGGCTGGCACCTGAAAATCCATGATACACAGGATGGTTCCCAGATGAAAGGTGGCACCAGTTCCGAGTCAGGCTGGTTTGATAGAGGGAAGTGTCTCCTGCAATCTGCCAGCCAGAAGCGGGGCAGGTGAATTTTGATTGCCAGGGAAAAGGGCCGTGGTTTGTGTTCGGGGGCCTGTGGCTGGGAGTGGCCGGCTGGCTCATGAAAATCCACGATACGCAGGATGGTTCCCAGATGAAAGGTGGCACCAGTGCCGAGCCGGGCTGGATTGATAGAGGCAAGTGGCTCCTGCAATCTGCCAGCCAGAAGTGCGGTGGGTGAGTTTTGTTTGCCAGGGAAAAGGGCCATGGTTTGTGTTCGGGGCCTGTGGCTGGGAGTGGCCGGCTGGCTCCTGAAAATCCACGATACGCAGGATGGTTCCCAGATGAAAGCTGGCACCAGTGCCGAGTCGGGCTGGATTGATAGAGGCAAGTGGCTCCTGCAATCTGCCAGCCAGATGACGGGCAGGTCAGCTTTACTTCCAGGGAAAAGGGCCGTAGATTTTTTTTGGGTCTTGTGGCTGGGAGTGGCCGGCTGGCTCCTGAAAATCCACGATACGCAGGATGGTTCCCAGATGAAAGGTGGCACCAGTGCCAAGTTGGGAATTTTGATATTACCAAGTGGCTGCTGCAGTGTGCCAGCCAGAGAATGGGCAGGTCAGTTTTACTTCCAGGGAAAAGGGCTGTAGATTTTATTTCGGGACTTGTGGCTGGGAGTGGCCAGCTGGCCCCTGAAAATCCACAATACGCAGGATGGCTCCCAGATGAAAGGCGGCAGAAGTGCCTTGTCCGAGTGGTTTGATAGTACAAAGTGGCTCCTGCAATCTGCCAGCCAGAAGATGGGCAGGTGAGTTTTACGTCCAGGGCAAAGGGCCGTAGAATTTGTTTGGGGACCTGTGGCTGGGAGTGGCCGGCTGGCTCCTGAAAATCCACGATACGCAGGATGGTTCCCAGATGAAAGGTGGCACCAGTGCCGAGTCGGGCTGGATTGATAGAGGCAAGTGGCTCCTGCAATCTGCCAGCCAGATGATGGGCAGGTCAGTTTTACTTCCAGGGAAAAGGGCCATGGTTTGTGTTCGGGGCCTGTGGCTGGGAGTGGCCGGCTGGCTCCTGAAAATCCACGATACGCAGGATGGTTCCCAGATGAAAGGTGGCACCATTGCCGAGTAGGGCTGGATTGATAGAGGCAAGTGGCTCCTGCAATCGGCCAGCCAGATGACGGGCCGGTCAGTTTTACTTCCAGGGAAAAGGGCCGTGGTTTGTGTTCGGGAGCCTGTGGCTGGGACTGGCCGCCTGGCTCCTGAAAATCCACGATACGCCGGATGGTTCCCAGATGAAAGGTGGCACCAGTGTCAAGTTGGGCAGGTTTGATATTACCAAGTGCCTCCTGCAATGTGCCAGCCAGATGACGGGCAGGTCAGTTTTACTTCCAGGGAAAAGGGCCATAGATTGTTTTTGGGGACTTCTGGCTGGGAGTGGCCGGCTGGCTCCTGAAAATCCACAATACACTGGATGGCTCCCAGACCCAAGGTGGCACCAGTGCCAAGTCGGGCTGGATTGATAGAGGCAAGTGGCTCCTGCAATGTGCCAGCCAGATTATGGGCAGGTCAGTTTTTCTTCCAGGGAAAAGGGCCGTTGTTTTTGTTCGGGGGCCTGTGGCTGGGAGTGGCCGGCTGGCTCCTGAAAATCCACGATACGCAGGATGGTTCCCAGATGAAAGGTGGCACCAGTGCCGAGTCGGGCTGGATTGATAGAGGCAAGTGGCTCCTGCAATCTGCCAGCCAGAAGTGCGGTGGGTGAGTTTATTTTGCCAGGGAAATGGGCCATGGTTTGTGTTCGGGGGCCTGTGGCTGGGAGTGGCGGGCTGGCTCCTGAAAATCCACGATACGCAGGATGGTTCCCAGATGAAAGGTGGCACCAGTGCCGAGTCGGGCTGGTTTGATATGGGGAAGTGGCTCCTGCAATCTGCCAGCCAGAAGCGGGGCGGGTGAATTTTGTTTGCCAGGGAAAAGGGCCGTGGTTTGTGTTCGGGTGCCTGTGGCTGGGAGTGGCCGGCTGGCTCCTGAAAATCCACGATACGCAGGATGGTTCCCAGATGAAAGGTGGCACCAGTGCCGAGTCAGGCTGGATTGATAGAGGGAAGTGGCTCCTGCAATCTGCCAGCCAGATGACGGGCAGGTCAGTTTTACTTCAAGGGAAGAGGGCCGTAGTTTGTGTTCGGGGGCCTGTGGCTGGGAGTGTCCGGCTGGCTCCTGAAAATCCACGATACGCAGGATGGTTCCCAGATGTAAGGCGGCAGAAGTGCCAAGTCCGAGCGGTTTGATAGTACAAAGTGGCTCCTGCAATCTGCCAGGCAGAAGATGGGCAGGTCAGTTTTATTTCCAGGGCAAAGGGCCGTAGTTTTTGTTTTGGGGCCTGTGGCTGGGAGTGGCCGGCTGGCTCCTGAAAATCCACAATACGCAGAATTGTTCCCAGATGAAATGTGGCACCAGTGCCGAGTCGGGCTGGTTTGATAGAGGAAAGTGGCTCCTGCAATCTGCCAGCCAGATGACGGGCAGGTCAGTTTTACTTCCAGGGAAAAGGGCCATGGTTTGTGTTCGGGGGCCTGTGGCTGGGAGTGGCCCGCTGGCTCCTGAAAATCCACAATACGCAGGATGGTTCCCAGATGAAAGGTGGCACCAGTGCCGAGTCGGGCTGGTTTGATAGAGGGAAGTGTCTCCTGCAATCTGCCAGCCAGATGACGGGCCGGTCAGCTTTACTTCCAGGGAAAAGGGCCGTAGATTTTATTTGCGAACTTGTGTCTAGGAGTGGCCGGCTGGCTCCTGAAAATCCACGATACGCAGGATGGTTCCCAGATGAAAGGTGGCAGCAGTGTCGAGTCGGGCTGCTTTGATAGAGGCAAGTGGCTCCTGCAATCTGCCAGCCAGAAGCGGGGTGGGTAACTTTTGTTTGCCAGGGAAAAGGGCCGTAGTTTGTGTTTGGGGGCCTGTGGCTGGGAGTGGCCGGCTGGCTCCTGAAAATCCACGATACGCAGGATGGTTCCCAGATGAAAGGTGGCACCAGTACCGAGTCGGGCTGGTTTCATAGAGGAAGTTCCTCCTGCAATCTGCCAGCCAGAGCGGGCGGTGAGTTTTCTTTGCCAGGGAAAAGGGCCGTGGTTTGTGTTCGGGGCCTGTGGCTGGGAGTGGCCGGCTGGCTCCTGAAAATCCACAATACGCTGGATGGCTCCCAGATGAAAGGTGGCACCAGTGCCGAGTCGGGCTGGATGGATAGAGGCAAGTGGCTCCTGCAATCGGCCAGCCAGATGACGGGCAGGTCAGTTTTACTTCCAGGGAAATGGGCTGTGGTTTGTGTTCGGGGCCTGTGGCTGGGAGTGGCCGGCTGGCTCCTGAAAATCCACAATACGCAGGATGGTTCCCAGATGAAAGGTGGCACCAGTGCCGAGTCGGGCTGGATTGATAGAGGCAAGTGGCTCCTGCAATCGGCCAGCCAGATGACGGGCAGGTCAGTTTTACTTCCAGGGAAAAGGGCCGTGGTTTTTGTTCGGGGTCCTGTGGCTGGGAGTGTCCGGCTGGCTCCTGAAAATCCACGATACGCCGGATGGTTCCCAGATGAAAGGTGGCACCAGTGTCAAGTTGGGCAGGTTTGATATTACCAAGTGGCTCCTGTAATGTGCCAGCCAGATGACGGGCAGGTCAGGTTTACTTCCAGGGAAAAGGTCCGTAGATTGTTTTTGGGGACTTGTGGCTGGGAGTGGCCGGCTGGCTCCTGAAAATCCACAATACGCTGGATGGCTCCCAGACCCAAGGTGGCACCAGTGCCAAGTCGGGCTGGTTTGATAGAGGCAAGTGGGTCCTGCAATCTGCCAGCCAGATGATGGGCAGGTCTGTTTTAATTCCAGGGAAAAGGGCCGTAGTATTTGTTTGGGTCCTGTGGCTGGGAGTGGCCGGCTGGCTCCTGAAAATCCACGATACGCAGGATGGTTCCCAGATGAAAGGTGGCACCAGTATCGAGTCGGGCGGGTTTGATAGAAGTCAAGTGGCTCCTGCAATCTTCCAGCCAGAAGCGGGGCGTGCGAGTTTTCTTTGCCAGGGAAAAGGGCCGTGGTTTGCGTTCGGGGTCCTGTGGCTGGGAGTGGCCGGCTGGCTCCTGAAAATCCACGATACGCAGGATGGTTCCCAGATGAAAAGTTGCAGCAGCGCCAAATCGGGCTGGTTTGATACTACCAAGTGGCTTCTGCAATCTGCCAGCCAGAAGATTTGCAGGTCTGTTTTAATTCCAGGGAAAAGGGCCGTAGTATTTGTTTGGGGACCTGTGGCTGGGAGTGGCCGGCTGGCTCCTGAAAATCCACAATACGCAGGATGGTTCCCAGATGAAAGGTGGCACCAGTGCCAAGTCGGGCTGGATTGATAGAGGCAAGTGGCTCCTGCAATCTGCCAGCCAGATGACGGGCAGGTCAGCTTAACTTCCAGGGAAAAGGCCGTAGTTTGTGTTTGGGGGCCTGTGGCTGGGAGTGGCCGGCTGGCTCCTGAAAATCCACAATACGCAGGATGGTTCCCAGATGAAAGGTGGCACCAGTGTCGAGTCAGGCTGTATTGATAGAGGCAAGTTGCTCCTGCAATCGGCCAGCCAGATGACGGGATGATCAGTTTTACTTCCAGGGAAAAGGGCCGTGGTTTGTGTTCGGGGGCCTGTGGCTGGGAGTGGCCGGCTGGCTCCTGAAAATCCACAATACGCGGGATGGTTCCCAGATGAAAAGTGGCACCAGTGCCGAGTCGGGCTGGTTTGATAATACCAAGTGGTTCTTGCAATCTGCCAGCCAGAAGATGGGCAGGTCTGTTTTAATTGCAGGGAAAAGGGCCGTAGTATTGTTCTGGGGACCTGTGGCTGGGAGTGGCCGGCTGGCTCCTGAAAATCCACGATACGCAGGATGGTTCCCAGATGAAAGGTGGCACCAGTGCCGAGTCGGGCTGGTTTGATAGAGGGAAGTGGCTCCTGCAATCTGCCAGCCAGAAGCGGGGCGGGTGAGTTTTGTTTGCCAGGGAAAAGGGCCGTGGTTTGTGTTCAGGGGCCTGTGGCTGGAGTGGCCGGCTGGCTCCTGAAAATCCACAATACGCAGGATGGTTCCCTAGATGAAAGTGGCACAGTGCCAAGTCGGGCTGGTTTGATAGGGCAAGTGGCTCCTGCAATCTGCCAGCCAGAGAGGGCAGGTCAGTTTTATTCCAGGAAAAGGGCCGTGTGTTTGTTTCGGGGCCTGTGGCTGGGAGTGGCCGGCTGGCTCCTGAAAATCCACAATACGCAGGATGGTTCCCAGATGAAAGTGGCACCAGTGCCGAGTCGGGCTGGTTGATAGAGGCAAGTGGCTCCTGCAATCTGCCAGCCAGATGAGGGCAGGTCAGTTTTACTTCAGGGAAAAGGGCCGTGGTTTTGTTCGGGGCCTGTGGCTGGGAGTGCCGGCTGGCTCCTGAAAATCCACGATACGCAGGATGGTTCCCAGATGAAAGGTGGCACCAGTGCCAAGTCGGGCTGGATTGATAGAGGCAAGTGGCTCCTGCAATCTGCCAGCCAGATGACGGGCAGGTCAGTTTTACTTCCAGGGAAAAGGGCCGTAGATTTTATTTGGGGACTTGTGGCTGGGAGTGGCCGGCTGGCTCCTGAAAATCCACGATACGCAGGATGGTTCCCAGATGAAAGGTGGCAGCAGTGTCGAGTCGGGCTGGTTTGATAGAGGCAAGTGGCTCCTGCAATCTGCCAGCCAGAAGCGGGGTGGGTAAGTTTTGTTTGCCAGGGAAAAGGGCCGTAGTATTTGTTTGGGGACCTGTGGCTGGGAGTGGCCGGCTGGCTCCTGAAAATCCACGATACGCAGGATGGTTCCCAGATGAAAGGTGGCACCAGTGCCAAGTCGAGCTGGATTGATAGAGGCAAGTGGCTCCTGCAATCTGCCAGCCAGATGACGGGCAGGTCAGTTTAACTTCCAGGGAAAAGGGCCGTAGTTTGTGTTTGGGGGCCTGTGGCTGGGAGTGGCCTGCTGGCTCCTGAAAATCCACAATACGCAGGATGGTTCCCAGATGAAAGGTGGCACCAGTGTCGAGTCAGGCTGTATTGATAGAGGCAAGTTGCTCCTGCAATCGGCCAGCCAGAAGATGGGCAGGTCTGTTTTAATTGCAGGGAAAAGGGCCGTAGTATTGTTCTGGGGACCTGTGGCTGGGAGTGGCCGGCTGGCTCCTGAAAATCCACGATACGCAGGATGGTTCCCAGATGAAAGGTGGCACCAGTGCCGAGTCGGGCTGGTTTGATATGGGAAGTGGCTCCTGCAATCTGCCAGCCAGAAGCGGGCGGGTGAGTTTTGTTTGCCAGGGAAAAGGGCCGTGGTTTGTGTTTGGGGGCCTGTGGCTGGGAGTGGCCGGCTGGCTCCTGAAAATCCACGATACGCAGGATGGTTCCTAGATGAAAAGTGGCAGCAGTGCCAAGTCGGGCTGGTTTGATAGAGGGAAGTAACTCCTGCAATCTGCCAGCCGAAGCGGGGCGGGTGAGTTTTCTTTGCCAGGGAAAAGGGCCGTGGTTTGTGTTTCGGGGCCTGTGGCTGGGAGTGGCCAGCTGGCTCCTGAAAATCCACGATACGCAGGATGGTTCCCAGATGAAAGGTGGCACCAGTGCCAAGTCGGGCTGGATTGATAGAGGCAAGTGGCTCCTGCAATCCGCCAGCCAGATGATGGGCAGGTCAGTTTTACTTCCAGGGAAAAGGGCCGTGGTTTGTGTTTGGGGGCCTGTGGCTGGGAGTGGCCGGCTGGCTCCTGATTATCCACGATACGCAGGATGGTTCCCAGATGAAAGGTGGCACCAGTGCCAAGTTGGGCAGGTTTGATATTACCAAGTGGCTGCTGCAATGTGCCAGCCAGATGATGGGCAGGTCAGTTTTACTTCAGGGAAAAGGGCCGTAGATTGTTTTTGGTACTTGTGGCTGGGAGTGGCCGGCTGGCCCCTGAAAATCCACAATACGCTGGATGGCTCCCAGACCCAAGGTGGCACCAGTGCCAAGTCTGGTTGATAGAGGCAAGTGGCTCCTGCAATCTGCCAGCCAGTAGCGGGGTGGTTAAGTTTTGTTTGCCAGGGAAAAGGGCCGTGGTTTGTGTTCGGGGGACCTGTGGCTGGGAGTGGCCGGCTGGCTCCTGAAAATCCACGATATGCAGGATGGTTCCCAGATTAAAGGTTGCACAAATGCCGAGTCGAGCTGGATTGATAGAGGCAAGAGGCTCCTGCAATCTGCCAGCCAGATGACAGGCAGGTCAGTTTTACTTCCAGGGAAAAGGGCCGTAGTTTGTGTTTGGGGGCCGGTGGCTGGGAGTGGCCGGCTGGCTCCTGAAAATCCACGATACGCAGGATGGTTCCCAGATGAAAGGTGGCACCAGTGCCAAGCCGGGCTGGTTTGATAGAGGCAAGTGGCTCCTGCAATCTGCCAGCCAGATGATGGGCAGGTCAGTTTTAATTCCGGGGAAAAGGGCCGTAGTATTTGTTCTGGGACCTGTGGCTGGGAGTGGCCGCCTGCCTCCTGAAAACCCACGATACACAGGATGGTTCCCAGATGAAAGGTGGCACCAGTGTCGAGTCAGGCTGGTTTGATAGAGGGAAGTGGCTCCTGCAATCTGCCAGCCAGAGGCGGGGCGGGAGAGTTTTGTTTTCCAGGGAAAAGGGCCGTGGTTTGTGTTCGGGGGCCTGTGGCTGGGAGTGGCCGGCTGGCTCCTGAAAATCCACAATACGCCGGATGGTTCCCAGATGAAAGGTGGCACCAGTGCCAAGTCGGGCTGGTTTGATAGAGGCAAGTGGCTCCTGCAATCTGCCAGCCAGAGGAAGGGCAGGTCAGTTTTACTTCCAGGGAAAAGGGCCGTAGTATTTTTTTCGGGACCTGTGTCTGGGAGTGGCCGGCTGGCTCCTGAAAATCCATGATACGCAGGATGGTTCCCAGATGAAAGGTGGCACCAGTGCCAAGTCGGTCTGGTTTGATAGAGGGAAGTGTCTCCTGCAATCTGCCAGCCAGAAGCGGGGTGGGTGAGTTTTCTTTGCCAGGGAAAAGGGCCGTGGTTTGCGTTCGGGGGCCTGTGGCTGGGAGTGGCCGGCTGGCTCCTGAAAATCCACGATACGCAGGATGGTTCCCAGATGAAAGGTGGCACCAGTGCCGAGTCGGGCTGGTTTGATAGAGGGAAGTGGCTCCTGCAATCTGCCAGCCAGAAGCGGCGCGTGAGTTTTGTTTGCCAGGGAAAAGGGCCGTGGTTTGTGTTCGGGGGCCTGTGGCTGGGAGTGGCCGGCTGGCTCCTGAAAATCCACGATACGCAGGATGGTTCCCAGATGAAAGGTGGCACCAGTGCCAAGTCGGGCTGGATTGATAGAGGCAAGTGGCTCCTGCAATCTGCCAGCCAGATGACGGGCAGGTCAGTTTTACTTCCAGGGAAAAGGGCCGTGGTTTGTGTTTGGGGCCTGTGGCTGGGAGTGGCCGGCTGGCTCCTGATAATCCACGATACGCAGGATGGTTCCCAGATGAAAGGTGGCACCAGTGCCAAGTTGGGCAGGTTTGATATTACCAAGTGGCTGCTGCAATGTGCCAGCCAGATGATGGGCAGGTCAGTTTTACTTCAGGGAAAAGGGCCGTAGATTGTTTTGGTACTTGTGGCTGGGGGTGGCCGGCTGGCCCCTGAAAATCCACATACGCAGGATGGCTCCCAGACCCAAGGTGGCACCAGTGCCAAGTCTGGTTGATAGAGGCAAGTGGCTCCCGCAATCTGCCAGCCAGATGGGCGGTTAGTTTTATTGCCAGGGAAAAGGGCCGTAGTTTGTTTGGGGACCTGTGGCTGGGAGTGGCCGGCTGGCTCCTGAAAATCCACGATACGCAGGATGGTTCCCAGATGAAAGGTGGCACCAGTGCCGAGTCGGGCTGGATTGATAGAGGCAAGTGGCTCCTGCAATCTGCCAGCCAGGAGATGGGCAGGTCAGTTTTACTTCCAGGGAAAAGGGCCGTAGTATTTTTTTCGGGACCTGTGTCTGGGAGTGGCCGGCTGGCTCCTGAAAATCCACGATACGCAGGATGGTTCCCAGATGAAAGGTGGCACCAGTACCGAGTCGGGCTGGTTTGCTAGAGGGAAGTGGCTCCTGCAATCGGCCAGCCAGAAGCCAGGCGGGTGAGTTTTCTTTGCCAGGGAAAAGGGCCGTGGTTTGTGTTCGGGGGCCTGTGGCTGGGAGTGGCCGGCTGGCTCCTGAAAATCCACGATACGCAGGATGGTTCCCAGATGAAAGGTGGCACCAGTGCCAAGTCGGGCTGGTTTGATAGAGGCAAGTGGCTCTTGCAATCTGCCAGCCAGGAGATGGGCAGGTCAGTTTTACTTCCAGGGAAAAGGCCGTAGATTGTTTTTGGACTGTGGCTGGAGTGGCCGGCTGGCTCCTGAAAATCCACGATACGCAGGATGGTTCCCAGATGAAGGTGGCACCAGTGCCAAGTGCTGGTTTGATAGAGGAAGTGCTCCTGCAATCTGCCAGCCAGAAGCGGGGTGGGTGAGTTTTGTTTGCCAGGGAAAAGGGCCGTGGTTTGTGTTCGGGGGCCTGTGGCTGGGAGTGGCCGGCTGGCTCCTGAAAATCCACGATACGCAGGATGGCTCCCAGATGAAAGGTGGCACC
>NW_026993248.1:0-16956 GCF_028769735.1 Zonotrichia leucophrys gambelii
GCGTATCGTGGATTTTCAGGAGCCAGCCGGCCACTCCCAGCCACAGGCCCCGAACACAAACTACGGCCCTTTTCCCTGGCAAAGAAAACTCACCCACCCCGCTTCTGGCTGGCAGATTGCAGGAGACACTTGCCTCTATCAATCCAGCCCGACTCGGCACTGGTGCCACCTTTCATCTGGGAACCATCCTGCGTATCGTGGATTTTCAGGAGCCAGCCGGCCACTCCCAGCCACAGGCCCCCGAACACAAACTACGGCCCTTTTCCCTGGAAGAAAAACTGACCTGCCCGTCATCTGGCTGGCAGATTGCAGGAGCCACTTGCCTCTATCAAACCAGCCCAACTCGGCACTGGTGCCACCTTTCATCTGGGAACCATCCTGCGTATCGTGGATTTTCAGGAGCCAGCCGGCCACTCCCAGCCACAGGCCCCGAACACAAACCACGGCCCTTTTCCCTGGCAAACAAAACTCACCCGCCCCGCTTCTGGCTGGCAGATTGCAGGAGACACTTCCCTCTATCAAACCAGCCTGACTCGGTACTGGTGCCACCTTTCATCTGGGAACCATCCTGCGTATCGTGGATTTTCAGGAGCCAGGCGGCCACTCCCAGACACAGGTCCCCAAACAAATACTACGGCCCTTTTCCCTGGAAGTAAAACTGACCTGCCCATCTTCTGGCTGGCAGATTGCAGGAGCCACTTCCCTCTATCAAACCAGCCTGACTCGGCACTGGTGCCACCTTTCATCTGGGAACCATCCTGCGTATCGTGGATTTTCAGAAGCCAGCCGGCCACTCCCAGACACAGGTCCCAAAACAAATACTACGGTCCTATTCCTTGGAAGTAAAACTGACCTGCTCGTCATCTGGCTGGCAGATTGCAGGAGCCACTTCCCTCTATCAAACCAGCCCGACTCGGCACTGGTGCCACCATTCATCTGGGAACCATTCTGCGTATTGTGGATTTTCAGGAGCCAGCAGGCCACTCCCAGCCACAGGCCCCCAAACACAAACTACGGCCTCTTTCCCTGGAATTAAAACTGACCTGCCCATCTTCTGGCTGGCAGATTGCAGGAACCACTTGGCTCTCTCAAACCAGCCGACTTGGCACTGGTGCCACCTTTCATCTGGGAACCATCCTGCGTATCGTGGATTTTCAGGAGCCAGCCGGCCACTCCCAGCCACAGGCCCCCGAACACAAACTACGGCCCTTTTCCCTGGCAAAAAAACTCACCCCCCGCTTCTGGCTGGCAGATTGCAGGAACCACTTGGCTCTATCAACCAGCCCGACTTGGCACTGGTGCCACCTTTCATCTGGGAACCATCCTGGTATGTGGATTTTCAGGAGCCAGCGGCCACTCCCAGCCACAGGTCTCCCAACACAATACTACGGCCCTTTTCCCTGGAATAAAACTGACCTGCCCATCATCTGGCTGGCAGATTGCAGGAGCCACTTGCCTCTATCAATCCAGCCCGACTCGCACTGGTGCCACCTTTCATCTGGGAACCATCCTGCGTATCGTGGATTTTCAGGAGCCAGCCGGCCACTCCCAGCCACAGGCCCCCGAACACAAACCACGGCCCTTTTCCCTGGGAAACAAAACTCACCGCCCCCGCTTCTGGCTGGCAGATTGCAGGAGCACTTCCCTCATATCAAACCAGCCCGACTCGGCACTGGTGCCACCTTTCATCTGGGAACCATCCTGCGTATCGTGGATTTTCAGGAGCCAGCCGGCCACTCCCAGCCACAGTCCCCGAACACAAACCACGGCCCTTTTCCCTGGCAAACAGAACTCACCCGCCCCGCTTCTGGCTGGCAGATTGCAGGAGCCACTTGACTCTTTCAAACCAGCCCGACTTGACGCTGGTGCCATCTTTCATCTGGGAACCATCCTGCGTATTGTGGATTTTCAGAAGCCAGCCGGCCACTCCCAGCCACAGGTCCCCAAACATACACTACGGCCCTTTCCCTGGAATTAAAACTGACCTGACCATCTTCTGGCTGGCAGATTGCAGGAAACCACTTGGCCTCTATCAAAACCAGCCCGACTTGGCACTGGTGCCACCTTTCATCTGGGAACCATCCTGCGTATCGTGGATTTTCAGGAGCCAGCGGCCACTCCCAGCCACAGGCCCCCAAACACAAACCACGGCTTTTCCCTGGCAAAAAACTCACCGCCCACTTCTGGCTGGCAGATTGCAGGAAGCCACTTGCTCTATCAAACCAGCCTGACTCGGCACTGGTGCCACCTTTCTTGGGACCATGCGTATGTGGATTTTCAGGAGCCAGCCGGCCACTCCCAGCCACAGGCCCCAGAAATAACTACGGCCCTTTTCCCTGGAAAAAAACTGACCGCCCCATTTTGGCTGGCAATTGCAGAGCCACTTGGTATATCAAACCTGTCCCGACTTGGCACTGGTGCCACCTTTCATCTGGGAACCATCCTGCGTATCGTGGATTTTCAGGAGCCAGCCCGGCCACTCCCAGCCACAGGCCCCGAACACAATCCACGGCCCTTTTCCCTGGCAACAAAACTCACCCGCCCTGCTTCTGGCTGGCAGATTGCAGGAGCCACTTGTTATTCAATCCAGCCTGACTCGCACTGGTGCCACCTTTCATCTGGGAACCATCCTGCGTATCGTGGATTTACAGGAACCAGCGGCCACTCCCAGCCATAGGCCCCCAAACACAAACACAGCCCTTTTCCCTGGAAGTAAAACTGACCTGCCCGTCCTCTGGCTGGCAGATTGCAGGAGCCACTTGCCTCTATCAAACCAGCCCAACTCGGCACTGGTGCCACCTTTCATCTGGGAACCATCCTGCGTATCGTGGATTTTCAGGAGCCAGCCGGCCACTCCCAGCCACAGGCCCCCGAACACAAACCACGGCCCTTTTCCCTGGCAAACAAAACTCACCCGCCCCGCTTCTGGCTGGCAGATTGCACGAGCCACTTCCCTCTATCAAACCAGCCCGACTTGGCACTGGTGCCACCTTTCATCTGGGAACCATCCCGCGTATCGTGGATTTTCAGGAACCAGCCGGCCACTCCCAGCCACAAGTCCCCAAAAATAATCTACGGCCCTTTTCCCTGGAAGTAAAACTCACCTGCCCCGTTTCTGGCTGTCAGATTGCACTAGCCACTTGCCTCTATCAAACCAGCCCGACTTGGCAGCGCTGCCACCTTTCATCTGGGAACCATCCTGCGTATCGTGGATTTTCAGGAGCCAGCCGGCCACTCCCAGCCACAGGCCCCCGAACAAATACTACGGCCCTTTTCCCTGGAAGTAAAACTGACCTGCCCATCATCTGGCTGGCAGATTGCACGAGCCACGTGGTATTATCAAACCACCCCGACTCGGCACTGGTGCCACCTTTCATCTGGGAACCATCCTGCGTATCATGGATTTTCAGGAGCCAGCTGGCCACTCCCAGCCATAGGCCCCCAAACACAAACTCGGCACTGGTGCCACTGGTCCCCAAACAAAAACCTCACCAGCTCCGCTTCTGGCTGGCAGATTGCAGGAGCCACTTCCCTCTATCAAACCAGCCCGACTCGGCACTGGTGCCACCTCTCATCTGGGAACCATCCTGCGTATCGTGGATTTTCATGAGCCAGCCAGCCACTCCCAGACACAGGTCCCCAAACAAATACTACGGCCCTTTTCCCTGGAAGTAAAACTGACCTGCCCTTTTCCCTGGAAGTAAAACTGACCTGCCCGTCATCTGGCTGGCAGATTGCAGGAGCCACTTGCCTCTATCAATCCAGCCCGACTCGGCACTGGTGCCACCTTTCATCTGGGAACCATCCTGCGTATCGTGGATTTTCAGGAGCCAGCCGGCCACTCCCAGCCACAGGCCCCCGAACACAAACCACGGCCCTTTTCCCTGGCAAACAAAACTCACCCGCCCCGCTTCTGGCTGGCAGATTTCAGGAGCCACTTGACTCTATCAAACTAGCCCGGCTCGGCACTGGTGCCACCTTTCATCTGGGAACCATCCTGCGTATCGTGGATTTTTAGGAGCCAGCCGGCCACTCCCAGCCACAGGCCCCCAAACACAAACCACGGCCCTTTTCCCTGGGAAACAAAACTCACCCGCCCTGCTTCTGGCTGGCAGTTTGCAGGAGACACTTCCCTCTATCAAACCAGCCCGACTCGGCACTGGTGCCACCTTTCATCTGGGAACCATCCTGCGTATCGTGGATTTTCAGGAGCCAGCCGGCCACTCCCAGCCACAGGCCCCCGAACAAAAACCACGGCCCTTTTCCCTGGCAAAGAAAACTCACCCACCCCGCTTCTGGCTGGCAGATTGCAGGACCCACTTCCCTCTATCAAACCAGCCCGACTCGGCACTGGTGCCACCTTTCATCTGGGAACCATCCTGCGTATTGTGGATTTTCAGGAGCCAGCCGGCCACTCCCAGCCACAGGTCCCCAAACAAATACTACGGCCCTTTTCCCTGGAAGTAAAACTGACCTGCCCATCTTCTGGCTGGCACATTGCAGGAGCCACTTGCCTCTATCAAACCAGCCCGACTTGCACTTCTGCTGCCTTTCATCTGGGAACCATCCTGCGTATCGTTTATTTTCAGTAGCCAGCCGGCCACTCCCAGCACCAGACCCGGAAACACAAAACAGGGCCCTTTTCCCTGGAAACTGAACTAGACAAATCTGGGACAGTTTACCCGCTAATATTATTTGAATAATGTGGTCATAATAATAGATTTCTACAACGAATTTTTAAAATCTTTTTCGAGTTCAGAATGTCCAAGAGTGAGATCTTTTTCTTCTGTTATCAATATTGCAACGAAATTGATAAATAAAGACCAAATCTTTATTTTTCTTTTTAACCCAAGTTGATAATTCCCATTCATTAATCCATTTTTTGGACCAATATTTGCCATTCTGATGTATGTTGTCACTTCTTTACAATCGACATTCTGTGACTATGTTGACAAGTCTTGGGTGATGATCCTAACTGGTCTTAGATACACATAGGGGGAAATTTCCTCAGCCAGTGTCAGTCCTGAGCATGCGTATCAGAAGATCTTTCTATAGCTGGGAATTTTCCCATGAAAGGGATTCAGTTAGGGAAGAGACACTTGTCCCAGAGTTTTACATTCTTCTTGAACACTGCTTAAGGAACATGGATCCCATGTCCATTTGGATCTCTGTCTGCACAGAACTTTGTCATGCCAGTGCTTGAAATGCATCTCGAAGAGAATTCACTACACAGAATGAATGAGGCCTGTGGTAGGGCTCAGTGGGGCTCACCAGGCCCAACCCCCCTGTTAAAGCAGGATACCTAGAGCCTCTTGCCCGGGATTCTAGCTGGGTGTACTTTTAATGTCTTCTAAGATCCAGGCTTCAGAAGCTTACTGGGCAGTCTGTGCCGCGGTTGTCACCCTCACAGTAAAACATCATTTGGTGATGTTCATAGGCAATCTCCTGTATTTCAGTGTGTGCCCACTGCCTCTTTTCACTCAGCATCACTTCAAAGACACTGGTTCCCTCCCTTTTGCATTACTGCTTCCCGTATGTATGTTTGCAGCCAAGTAGAGAAATGTAAACAACTTTCCTGAAGGCCACGCAGACAATATTCCCTTCATCTACCAGTCAAGTTGATTCATCAGAGGTGTTGAAAAAGTTGTTCAGCATGAAATTCCCCAGGAAAATCCATGCCGAGTACATTGCTTTGTCCTCCTTCATATGCCAGGCAAGGCTTTCGGGGTATAGCTGCCCCATCAACTTCGTGGGGATAAAAAAGAGGCTGGCTGATTTGTACTTTTCCGAGTCCTCCTAATTGTCATTTTTGAAGAGGGCAGTCTTTTGCTTTCATGCAGTCCTAGCTACGGAAAACTCCATACTTTCGTCTTTAGCGTTTCTTGTCCTCTCCAACTTCGCAAAAACTTTTTCCACGATGTCTGGCAAGGAGAATCTGGGTCAGGGCTGAAAACATCTCCCATCGTGTTGTACATGTTGCAGAGAAGTCTGCAGAGTGTTTTGCAGGATGAAAAAGAAAGCTGTTGAAAACAGCTTCCAATCGAATGTTCATATGTTTGGAAAAGGTAGGAGAGTGGTAAGGTACTGTTTTGGATCAGTTTGCAAGCTGTGAACACTATCCCAGTATTGTGCAGCTTCATTCTTCACCTTTCCGAAGCTACTGGTCTCTCCGGCTCCCGAAGGCGAAGAAGCGGCTTCTTCGCGCAAAGGCGATTGTGCCGGTCACAGTGCACTCCAGTGCGGCGGCTTCTGACGAAATGTGCCCGGGACCGGCGCTTACCTCCGGGGACATCCGTACCTTCTTCTTTCGGGACTTTTGGGGTCTACATCATTGCAAAAAACTTTTCCACTATGTCTGGCAAGGAGAAACTGTGCCAGCACAGAAAACATCCTCCATGGTGTTTGACATGTTGCAGAGAGGTTTGCTGAGTGTTTTGCACGATGAAAAAGAAAGCTGTTTAAAACAGCTTCCAATCGAATGTTCATGTGTTTGGAAAAGGTAGGAGAGTGGTAAGGTACTGTTTTGGATAAGTTTGCAAGCTGTGAACACTATCCCAGTGTTGTGCAGCTTCATTCTTCACTTTCCGAAGCTACTGGTCTCTCCGGCTCCCGAAGGCGAAGAAGCGGCTTCTTCGCGCAAAGGCGATTGTGCCGGTCACAGTGCTCCGCAGTGCGGCGGCTTCTGACGAAATGTGCCCGGGACCGGCGCTTAGCTCCGGGGACATCCGTACCTTCTTCTTTCGGGACTTTTGGGGTCTACATCATTGCAAAAAACTTTTCCACTGTGTCTGGCAGGGAGAAACTGTGCCAGCACAGAAAACATCCTCCATGGTGTTTGACTTGTTGCAGAGAGGTTTGCTGAGTGTTTTGCACGATGAAAAACAAAGTTGTTGAAAACACCTTCCAGCCGAATATTCATGTGTTTGGAAAAGGTAGGAAAGTTGTAAGGTACTGTTTTCTATCAGTTCGCAAGCTGTGCACACTATCCCAGTGTTGTTCAGTTTCATTCTTCACCTTCCGAAAGCAGCCGCTCTCTCCGGCCCCCGTAGACGAAGAGGCGGCTTCTTCGCGCAAAGGCGATTGTGCCGGTCACAGTGCTCCGCAGTGCGGCGGCTTCTGACGAAATGTGCCCGGGACCGGCGCTTAGCTCCGGGGAACTCCGTATTTCGTCTTTAGCGTCTTTTGGGGTCTGCATCATTGCAAAAATCCTTTCCACTATGTCTGGCAAGGAGAAACTCTGCCTGCACAGAAAACATCCTCCATGGTGTTTGCCATGTTGCGGAGAGGTTTGCAGAGTGTTTTGCAAGAAGAAAAACAAAGTTTTCCAAAACACCTTCCAACCGAATGTTCATGTGTTTGGAAAGGTAAGACAGTGGTAAGGTACTGTTTTGGATCAGTTTGGAAGCTGTGCACACTATCCCAGTATTGTGCAGCTTCATTCTTCACCTTCTGAAAGCAGCCGCTCTCTCCGGCCCCCGGAGACGAAGAGGCGGCTTTTTCGCGCAAAGGCGATTGTACCGGTCGTAGTGCACTCCAGGGTTGCGGCTTCTACCAAAATGTGCCGGGGACCGGCGCTTAGCTCCGGGGAGCTCCGTATTTCATCTTTCGGGACTTTTGTGGTCTACATCATTGCAAAAATGCTTTCCACTATGTCTGGCAAGGAGAATCTGGGTCAGGGCTGAAAACATCTCCCATCGTGTTTGACATGTTGCAGAGAAGTCTGCAGAGTGTTTTGCACGAAAAGAAAAAGAAAGTTGTTGAAAACACCTTCCAATCGAATGTTCATGTGTTTGGAAAAGGTAGGACAGTGGTAAGGTACTGTTTTCTATCAGTTTGCAAGCTGTGCACACTATCCCAGTGTTGTGCAGCTTCATTCTCACTTTTCCGAAGCTGCTGCTCTCTCCGGCTCCGGAAGGCGAAGAAGCGGCTTCTTCGCGCAAAGGCGATTGTACCGGTCACAGTGCTCTAAAGTGCGGCGGCTTCTGACTAAATGTTCCCGGGACCGGCGCTTAGCTCCGGGGACATCCGTACCTTCGTCTTCAGCGTCTTTTGTGGTCTACATCATTGCAAAGATCTTTTCCACTATGTCTGGCAAGGAAAAACTCTGCCTGCACAGAAAACATCTCCCATGGTGTTTTACATGTTGCAGCGAAGTCTGCAGAGTGTTTTGCAGGATGAAAAGGAAAGTTGTCCAAAACACTTTCCAACAGAATGTTCATGTGTTTGGAATAGGTAGGACAGTAGTAAGGTACTGTTTTCTATCAGTTTGCAAACTGTGCACACTATCCCAGTGTTGTGCAGCTTCATTCTTCACCTTCCGAAAGCAGCCGCTCTCTCCGGCTTCCGGAGACGAAGAGGCGGCTTCTTCGCGCAAAGGCGATTGTGCCGCTCACAGTGCACTGCAGACGGCGGCTTCTGACGTAATGTGCCCCGTATCTGCTCATAGCTCCCGGGGTCTCTGTACCTTCCAATTCCGTTTTTGGTCTTGGCAATGCAAATGGTTTACTTGCAGCAGTAGGACGGGACAGTTAACTGGACTTTTTGCTTTTAGAGAGAAGCTAATGAAAAAGTTTCACCAGGATCAGAGCAGGTTGTAAAACAAGAAAATTGTCATGAAAAGAAGCCAGCCTTGTCCCCTTAGGTTTGCTAGCTGTGTTTGAAAAAATGAAATGTGTCAACTCGGTGTTCCTGGGTATCACATCAGTAACAGGTACTTCAGTTGCTGAATTTCTCTCGTCAAGTCAAGAAGAGAATCCAAGGAATTGTGATTTCATGCTCACAATTCACCCTGTGGTGCCGAAAGGTGAAAAAGGGGTGGAAGGTGCACGGGTGAATTAACTTGAATGGCCTCTGTAAATCAGCGGCCGCTGATTTCCTGAAGGCTTCAACAGGTCAGTTGCCTATGTTTTTCTTGGAATTGTTTTAACCTTCGGTCATGTTTTTCTTGGGATTCTTTTATTATCACCTTTCCCTAATAGTTCAGCCTTTGGTCTCCAGCCTTTGCTGACATTTCAAGTATCTCGGTAGCCTGGAAATGTGTTGTCATAATTGCTGACATCATTATTCCCTTCAAAGGGTTGTTTGCCTCAAGTCTCAGTTTTGCTGGTTTTCTGCTAGTTGATTGTCAGAGGGCAGCAGGTGTTGTGTAGGAGCAAGTACACAAACCCATAGCGTGCTTTTCTTTTGATTTGGCCTGTGTAGCTAATGGAATGACTGAACATCTGTGAGAGGCTTTTCTCTCCCCGTTAGGTTTCACTGGAAGGGCAGATGCAAATCGTCTACCTGAAGTCTTGGCACAGAAGAAAGTAGTGGTTTGCTGCTGCATCTAGCTAGAAGCTTACAAAAGGAAGGCCTTGGGCTGAGGCCCATTCCATTGGCTAAATAGAAAAGGACTGTGGGAAGGTGAGGCAGCTGAATTAGAGGTAGATCAACAAGTGTGTTCAAAGCCTGGTGTATGGTGGTTGGTTGAATGGTGTTTGTTATGGCTTAAAGCTATGGAACTGATAAAGGCAAAGTTGCAAGAAAGCAGCTCTCCTTTGCATCTTGCTGGGGACTCTGCTTCACCACGGACCCTCAACTCCAAGTTTGCCAAGGAGATGATCAGTAGGACTGTTGCAGAGCTGCTGTGTGCATCTGAATGGAATGGCAGAGAGTGAAGCGCTGGACATTTCTGGCTTTAGTACAATGCTGCTGCATTGGTGCCAGTTTAGTTGGTTTTCCATCAGTGGCCTTTCTGTCTAGAAGTACACTGCCCAGAGTCTTTCTAGCATGTGATGCCATTTCCTTCCTGTTGTTTTCATACCTTCCTTCAGTTGAAAGGATGATACAATCTTTACATTTTGAAGATCCCTGTTAGGAAACACTATGCAAGAGGAGTCATCGCTCCCTTTTCTTCTGCCTCCTTTGTCATTTTCCGAGACTCATTTCAAATTTCTGCTAATGTCAAGAGGAATACTGAGATTACCTAGCAGGGTTGGCACTCTCAGCTGCTTTCTTCTTTCATACTGCTTCATACTGGATGTGACTTAAAGGCCTCGTTTTGTCATCTGCATTCTGCTGTGATCCAAAGCTAAATATTCCAGATGTATGAACACAAAAAGAACTCCTAGGCTTTTGCAAGAACTAGCCCAGGAGGATTTGTGTTAAATTTGATCGCTACAGTGTTTCAGAAAAAAGGAGATTGGACTGTCTTCTTGTGTACTCTCTTCTTGTGCTCTCACGTCTTGCATGTCCTAGAAAATCTACCGGCTATGGTGGATTTTCAGGAGCCAGCCGGCCACTCCCTGCCACAGGCCCCCGAACACAAACTACGGCCCTTTCCCCTGGAAAAAAAACTGAGATGCCCCTCTTCTGGATGGTAGATGGCAGGAGCCACTGTGTACTATCAATCCAGCCCGACTCGGCACTGGTGCCACATTTCATCTGGGAACCATCCTGCGTATCGTGGATTTTCAGGAGCCAGCCGGCCACTCCCAGCCACAGGCCCCCGAACACAAACTACGGCCCTTTCCCCTGGAAGTAAAACTGACCTGCCCGTCATCTGGCTGGCAGATTGCAGGAGCCACTTGCCTCTATCAATCCAGCCCGACTCGGCACTGGTGCCACCTTTCATCTGGGAACCATCCTGCGTATCGTGGATTTTCAGGAGCCAGCCGGCCACTCCCAGCCACAGGCCCCCGAACACAAACCACGGCCATTTTCCCTGGCAAACAAAACAACCCAACCCGCTTCTGGCTGGCAGATTGCAGGAGCCACTTCCCTCTATCAAACCAGCCCGATTCGACACTGGTGCCACCTTTCATCTGGGAACCATCCTGCGTATTGTGGATTTTCAGGAGCCAGCCGGCCACTCCCAGCCACAGGCCCCCAAACAACAAGTACGGCCCCTTTCCCTGGAATTAAAACTGACCTGCCCATCTTCTGGCTGGCAGATTGCAGGAACCACTTGGCTCTATCAAACCAGCCCGACTTGGCACTGGTGCCACCTTTCATCTGGGAACCATCCTGCGTATCGTGGATTTTCAGGAGCCAGGCAGCCACTCCCAGCCACAGGCCCCCGAACACAAACCACGGCCCTTTTCCCTGGCAAAGAAAACTCACCCGACCCGCTTCTGGCTGGCAGATTGCAGGAGACACTTCCCTCTATCAAACCAGCCCGACTCGGCACTGGTGCCACCTTTCATCTGGGAACCATCCCGCGTATCGTGGATTTTCAGGAGCCAGCCGGCCACTCCCAGCCACAGGCCACCGAACAAATAATACACGGCCCTTTTCCCTGGAAGTAAAACAGACCTGTACATCTTCTGGCTGGCAGATTGCAGGAGCCACTTGGTACTATCAAACCAGCCCGACTTGGCAGTGGTGCCACTTTCATCTGGGAACCATCCTGCGTATCGTGGATTTTCAGCAGCCAGACGGCCACTCCCAGCCACAGGCCCCCAAACACAAACTACGGCCCCTTTCCCTGGAATTAAAACTGCCTGCCCATCTTCTAGCTGGCAAATTGCAGGAACCACTTGGGTCTGTCAAACTAGCCCAACTTGGCATGGTGCCACCTTTCATCTGGGAACCATCCTGCGTATCGTGGATTTTCAGGAGCCAGCCGGCCACTCCCAGCCACAGGCCCCGAACACAAACTACGGCCCTTTTCCCTGGCAAAGAAAACTCACCCACCCCGCTTCTGGCTGGCTGATTGCAGGACCCATTTCCCTCTATCAAACCAGCTCGACTTGGCACTGGTGCCAACTTTCATCTGGGAACCATCCTGCGTATCGTGGGTTTTCAGGAGCCAGGCGGCCACTCCGAGCCACAGGCCCCCAAACAAAAACCACGGCCCTTTTCCCTGGAATTAAAACAGACCTGCCTATCTTCTGGCTGGCAGATTGCAGCTGCCACTTGGTAATATCAAACCTGCCCGACGTGGCACTGGTGCAACCTTTCATCTGGGAACCATCCAGCGTATAGTGGATTTTCAGGAGCCAGCCGCCACTCCCAGCCACAGCCCCCAAACACAAACCACGGCCATTTTCCCTGGAATTAAAACTGACCTGCCCGTCATCTGGCTGGCAATTGCAGGAGCCACTTGCCTCGATTCAAACCAGCCCGACTCGGCACTGGTGCCACCTTTCTTCTGGGAACCATCCTGCGTATCGTGGATTTTCAGGAGCCAGCCGGCCACTCCCAGCCACAGGCCCCCAACACAAACCACGGCCCTTTTCCCTGGCAAACAAAACTCACCCGCCCTGCTTCTGGCTGGCAGATTGCAGGAGCCTCTTCCCCATATCAAACCAGCCCGACTGGGCACTGGTGCCACCTTTCATCTGGGAACCATCCTGCGTATCGTGGATTTTCAGGAGCCAGCCGGCCACTCCCAGCCACAGGCCCCCGTACACAAACCACGGGCCTTTTCCCTGGCAAAGAAAACTCACCCGCCCCGCTTCTGGCTGGCAGATTGCAGGAGCCACTTCCCCATATCAAACCAGCCCGACCTGGCACTGGTGCCACCTTTCATCTGGGAACCATCCTGCGTATCGTGGATTTTCAGGAGCCAGCCGGCCACTCCCAGCCACAGGCCCCTGAACACAAACCACGGCCCTTTTCCCTGGAAGTAAAACTGACCTGCCCGTCATCTGGCTGGCAGATTGCAGGAGCCACTTGCCTCTATCAATCCAGCCCGACTCGGCACTGGTGCCACCTTTCATCTGGGAACCATCCTGCGTATCGTGGATTTTCAGGAGCCAGCCGGCCACTCCCAGCCACAGTCCCCCGAAAACAAACCACGGCCCTTTTCCCTGGCAAAGAAAACTCACCCGCCCCGCTTCTGGCTGGCAGTTTGCAGGAGACACTTCCCTCTATCAAACCAGCCCGACTCGGTACTGGTGCCACCTTTCTTCTGGGAACCATCCTGCGTATCGTGGATTTTCAGGAGCCAGCCGGACACTCCCAGACACAGGCCCCGAACACAAACCACGGCCCTTTTCCCTGGCAAACAAAAACTCACCCACCCCGCTTCTGGCTGGCAGATTGCAGGAGCCACTTCCCTCTATCAAACCAGCCCGATTCGACACTGGTGCCACCTTTCATCTCTGAACCATCCTGCGTATTGTGTATTTTCAGGAGCCAGCCAGCCACTCCCAGCCACAGGCCCCCAAACAACAAGTACGGCCCCTTTCCCTGGAATTAAAACTGACCTGCCCATCTTCTGGCTGGCAGATTGCAGGAACCACTTGGCTCTATCAAACCAGCCCGACTTCGCACTGGTGCCACCTTTCATCTGGGAACCATCCTGCGTATCGTGGATTTCAGGAGCCAGCCGGCCACTCCCAGCCACAGGCCCCGAACAAAAACCACGGCCCTTTTCCCTGGCAAAGAAAACTCACCCGCCCCGCTTCTGGCTGGCAGTTTGCAGGAGACACTTCCCTCTATCAAACCAGCCCGACTCGGCACTGGTGCCACCTTTCATCTGGGAACCATCCTGCGTATTGTGGATTTTCAGGAGCCAGCCGGCCACTCCCAGCCACAGGTCCCCAAACAAATACTATGGCCCTTTTCCCTGGAAGTAAAACAGACCTGCCCATCTTCTGGCTGGCAGATTGCAGGAGCCACTTGGTACTATCAAACCAGCCCGACTCGGCACTGGTGCCACTTTTCATCTGGGAACCATCCTGCGTATCGTGGATTTTCAGGAGCCAGCCGGCCACTCCCAGCCACAGGCCCCCAAACACAAACTACGGCCCCTTTCCTGGAATTAAAACTGACCTGCCCACCTTCTGGCTGGCAATTTGCAGGAACCACTTCGCTCTGTCAAACTAGCCCGACTTGGCACTGGTGCCACCTTTCATCTGGGAACCATCCTGCGTATCGTGGATTTTCAGGAGCCAGCCGGCCACTCCCAGCCACAGGCCCCCGAACACAAACCACGGCCCTTTTCCTGGCAAAGAAAACTCACCCACCCCGGTCCTGGCTGGCAGATTGCAGGACCCACTTCCCTCTATCAAACCAGCCCGACTTGGCACTGGTGCCACCTTTCATCTGGGAACCATCCTGCCTATCGTGGATTTTCAGGAGCCAGCCGGACACTCCCAGCCACAGGCCCCCAAACAAAAAACCACGGCCCTTTTCCCTGGAATTAAAACAGACCTGCCTATCTTCTGGCTGGCAGATTGCAGGAGCCACTTGGTACCATCAAACCAGCCCGACTTGGCACTGGTGCCACTTTTCATCTGGGAACCATCCTGCGTATCGTGGATTTTCAGGAGCCAGCCGGCCACTCCCAGCCACAGGCCCCCAAACACAAACTACGGCCCCTTTCCCATGAATTAAAACTGACCTGCCCATCTTCTGGCTGGCAAATTGCAGGAACCACTTGCCTCTCTCAAACTAGCCCAACTTGGCACTGGTGCCACCTTTCATCTGGGAACCATCCTGCGTATCATGGATTTTCAGGAGCCAGCCGGCCACTCCCAGCCACAGGCCCCCGAACACAAACCACGGCCCTTTTCCCTGGCAAAGAAAACTCACCCACCCCGCTTCTGGCTGGCAGATTGCAGGACCCACTTCCCTCTATCAAACCAGCCCGACTTGGCACTGGTGCCACCTTTCATCTGGGAACCATCCTGCGTATCGTGGATTTTCAGGAGCCAGCCGGCCACTCCCAGCCACAGGCCCCCGAACACAAACCACGGCCCTTTTCCCTGGCAAAGAAAACTCACCCGCCCCGCTTCTGGCTGGCAGTTTGCAGGAGACACTTCCCTCTATCAAACCAGCCCGACTCGGCACTGGTGCCACCTTTCATCTGGGAACCATCCCGCGTATCGTGGATTTTCAGGAGCCAGCCGGCCACTCCCAGCCACAGGCGCCCGAACAAAAACCACGGCCCTTTTCCCTGGCAAAGAAAACTCACCCACCCCGCTTCTGGCTGGCAGATTGCAGGACCCACTTCTCTCTATCAAACCAGCCCGACTTGGCAGTGGTGCCACCTATCATCTGGGAACCATCCTGCGTATCGTGGATTTTCAGCAGCCAGACGGCCACTCCCAGCCACAGGCCCCCGAACACAAACTACGGCCCTTTTCCCTGGAAGTAAAACTGACCTGCCCGTCATCTGGCTGGCAGATTGCAGGAGCCACTTGATAATATCAAACCAGCCCAACTCGGTACTGGTGCCACCTTTCATCTGGGAACCATCCTGCGTGTCATGGATTTTCAGGAGCCAGCCGGCCACTCCCAGCCACAGGCCCCCGAACACAAACTACGGCCCTTTTCCCTGGAAGTAAAACTGACCTGCCCGTCATCTGGCGGGCAGATTGCAGGAGCCACTTGCCTCTATCAATCCAGCCCGACTCGGCACTGGTGCCACCTTTCATCTGGGAACCATCCTGCGTATCGTGGATTTTCAGGAGCCAGCCGGCCACTCCCAGCCACATTCCCCCGAACACAAACCACGGCCCTTTTCCCTGGCAAAGAAAACTCACCCGCCCCGCTTCTGGCTGGCAGTTTGCAGGAGACACTTCCCTCTATCAAACCAGCCCGACTCGGTACTGGTGCCACCTTTCATCTGGGAACCATCCTGCGTATCGTGGATTTTCAGGAGCCAGCCGGCCACTCCCAGACTCAGGCCCCCGAACACAAACCACGGCACTTTTCCCTGGCAAACAAAACTAACCCACCCCGCTTCTGGCTGGCAGATTGCAGGAGCCACTTCCCTCTATCAAACCAGCCCGATTCGACACTGGTGCCACCTTTCATCTCTGAACCATCCTGCGTATTGTGTATTTTCAGGAGCCAGCCAGCCACTCCCAGCCACAGGCCCCCAAACAACAAGTACGGCCCCTTTCCCTGGAATTAAAACTGACCTGCCCATCTTCTGGCGGGCAGATTGCAGGAACCACTTGGCTCTATCAAACCGGCCCGACTTCGCACTGGTGCCACCTTTCATCTGGGAACCATCCTGCGTATCGTGGATTTCAGGAGCCAGCCGGCCACTCCCAGCCACAGGCCCCCGAACAAAAACCACGGCCCTTTTCCCTGGCAAAGAAAACTCACCCGCCCCGCTTCTGGCTGGCAGTTTGCAGGAGACACTTCCCTCTATCAAACCAGCCCGACTCGGCACTGGTGCCACCTTTCATCAGGGAACCATCCTGCGTATTGTGGATTTTCAGGAGCCAGCCGGCCACTCCCAGCCACAGGTCCCCAAACAAATACTATGGCCCTTTTCCCTGGAAGTAAAACAGACCTGCCCATCTTCTGGCTGGCAGATTGCAGGAGCCACTTGGTACTATCAAACCAGCCCGACTCGGCACTGGTGCCACTTTTCATCTGGGAACCATCCTGCGTATCGTGGATTTTCAGGAGCCAGCCGGCCACTCCCAGCCACAGGCCCCCAAACACAAACTACGGCCCCTTTCCCTGGAATTAAAACTGACCTGCCCATCTTCTGGCTGGCAAATTGCAGGAACCACTTGGGTCTGTCAAACTAGCCCGACTTGGCAAGGTGCCACCTTTCATCTGGGAACCATCCTGCGTATCGTGGATTTTCAGGAGCCAGCCGGCCACTCCCAGCCACAGGCCCCCGAACACAAACCACGGCCCTTTTCCCTGGCAAAGAAAACTCACCCACCCCGCGTCTGGCTGGCAGATTGCAGGACCCACTTCCCTCTATCAAACCAGCCCGACTTGGCACTGGTGCCACCTTTCATCTGGGAACCATCCTGCCTATCGTGGATTTTCAGGAGCCAGCCGGACACTCCCAGCCACAGGCCCCCAAACAAAAACCACGGCCCTTTTCCCTGGAATTAAAACAGACCTGCCTATCTTCTGGCTGGCAGATTGCAGGAGCCACTTGGTACCATCAAACCAGCCCGACTTGGCACTGGTGCCACTTTTCATCTGGGAACCATCCTGCGTATCGTGGATTTTCAGGAGCCAGCCGGCCACTCCCAGCCACAGGACCCCAAA
>NW_026993249.1:0-16951 GCF_028769735.1 Zonotrichia leucophrys gambelii
CCATGTGGGCACAAGCTCTGCTGCCCAGGAGGGTCCCGTAGTGCAGGGGTTTGCAGATGGACACATAGCGGTCATAGCACATGATGGTCAGGAGGTAAAACTCTGCTGAAATGAAAAATACAAACAGAAATAGCTGAGCAGCACATCCTTTGTAGGAGATGTCCCTGGTGTCCCAGAGGGAATTGTGCATGGCTTTGGGGACAGTGGTGCCGATGGAGCCCAGGTCGCTGAGGGCCAGGTTGAGCAGGAAGAAGAACATGGGCGTGTGCAGGTGGTGGCCGCAGGCTACGGCGCTGATGATGAGGCCGTTGCCCAGGAGGGCAGCCAGGGAGATGCCCAGCAAGAGGCAGAAGTGCAGGAGCTGCAGCTGCCGCGTGTCTGCCAATGCCAGCAGGAGGAAGTGCCTGATGGAGCTGCTGTTGGACATTCCTTCACTCTGGGCATGGTGAACTGCTGAAAGAAGACATTGACAAGCTGTGACAGATTTCCTTGAGTCCATCTTATGCTCTTTTATTAGGAATCCCCTCAAAATTATTTTTCCTCTTTTATAGAAAATTTTCTAAAATTCTTTGGTTTTGATTTTGGGTTTGTGCTCCTTCTGAGTTATTGCTTTGTCTTCAGCATTACACTCAGCCCGAATACTGGGGAGACTTTAGGGAAAACAGGGCTCCTGGTGTCCCAGTGCAGTCAGACCTGCTGGAACCACACAGATGCCCTTTGTTCATTTTACCTCTCTCTATTTCAGCATGATCACTCTTAGATCTTTCTTGACAAAAAAAGTGGACTTTTTGAATTCTCCATTTAAAAAATAGTTTTCTCCAAACCCTTCTCTCTTTCCCTGTGCAGCTGGACAGGGAGGAATACCAAGGGTTGGTTTGGCTCTCTGCTGCCTGGAGTTTTGCCTACTGGGAGCTGTTTCTCTCTATCCAAGCCTTGTCCGTGCCAGTGCTGCCAGAGCCCAGCCCAGCCCTGGGGACTCAGCTCTGCCCTGCAGACCCCTCCCAGCACAGGGCACTGCCCAGGGGCATCTCCCTGGCAGCAGGGCCTTAAGGGCAGGCCAGACAAACAGAGATGCTGCAAGCCAAGGTGCTGCTGCTGCTGCCTGTAGGGAGAGGAGGCTGAGGAGGCACTTTGTGAGGGAGATCTGAGGCACATCTGCTGATGCCCAGGGTGACAGTGCAGGAGTGTCAGTGACACAGCCAAAGCTGACAGCCCCTTTCCCTTCCCTTTGGGAGAAAGCTGAGATCAGCCCTGGCCATGCAGCACCATCTCCAGAGCAGGAGGAATCTGCCCTGATGGGGGTGGCTCCTTCCACCTCCAACTTCTCCCCTGCAGCGTCCATGGGGAGCTGCCAGGCAGGCTGAGAGCTGCCCCTGGCAGGTGGCACATGCCCTGGGCTGGCCAAGAGCCCTGAGGGCTGCAGGAGCTGCTCTGCAGGACAGCCCTGGGCAGCCCTGGCTGCAGCCCCAGCTCAGCCCCTGCAGCCGTCCCTGGCAGCAGGAGCCGTCCTGCCCTGTCCCTCTGACGGTGCCCAGGGCAACCCCGCTCTGCAGCACATCCTCCTCCTGCTCCTCCTCCTCCTCCTCCTCCTCCTCCAGTGCCACAGAGAAACTGAGAGAGTCCTCCTGACACATCCCCCAGGCTGTGTGGTGTGCTGGCTTCAGGAGATCCCTCCAGGAGCACAGGGGACATTGCCCTGCACCCACACACTCACCATGCACAGGGCTGTGAAGATCTTTCTCCAAGTGAAGTCTCAGCTCCATTTCTTCTCAATCCTGATTGCCTTCAGCCTGTCTCTGCCTGGCTCCTGTCCCCTCAGTGCCTGCAGGCAGAGCCCTCAGCCCTGCTGGGCTGGGAGAGGAGCTGGTCCTGGGAAGAGCTGTTCCTTTAAAGCTCAGCAGCACAGACGCAGCAAAAGGACTTTAATGAGCCTCTTGGGGCTTTGGTGTTGTTTACATCAAACTCAGTCCCTGAGAGAGTGTTCAAAAACTTCTCAAGAACTGGAAGTTAAATTTACACTCCAAAGTTTATCAAGTTTTAATGGGTCCCACTGAGGGACACGACTGAGAAAACATCCCTCGGTTCCAGTTAGAGCAGAACACTGGAGGCAGTGATGTGATTTATTAAAAATATATGGATATTGATCTAGTACCGATATCCAACAGTGAAAGACTGTCTAACACTTTAAATTTAGAAAGTGTATGTTTAGTGCGACGCTGGGCAGCGTGCAGGATAGCTGGGACAAGGAGGCAATGAGGCCCCAGGCCTGCAAGGGTCACTTGTTTCCTGCTCCTGCCTCAGGCCCAGGGCCAGCAGCCATGGCCAAAGTGCTGCCCAAGTTGGCTCTGGCAGGGCTGTCTTGCAGCTGCTGCCCATCCCTGTGCCCTGTGCAGCCCAGGCTGTCCCACGGTGTCCCTGCCCTGCGCCTCTGTCCCTGCAGGCTGTCGGCATCCCCCGGCTGCCCCACCTGGCTGGGCCCTTCCTTTGCTGACAGCTCTGCCTCCTGCCTGCCTCTGCCTGCCCACACAAAGCCTGTGGCTGACCCAGACTTCTTCTGAGGGATGTGCTGCACCACAGTCCTGCCCCAAGACAGAAATTCCTATCTCCTCATGTCCAGTCTTGGCCTCCCCTTCTGTATTTGTGGTATAATTTCTCTATCTGGCTCTTTCCCACTAGGGAGAAAAAGCTTCTCCATTTCTGAATCCACCCTTCCAGCCCTTCCAGGTCACTCCTGTTTTGTCCTCAGTCACTTCACAACTGAGCCCTGGGCCATCAGTCTACATGGGTTATGTTCTTGAGGCCATCAAACCCCAGCCTGGGAGATCTTTGAGCCCTCTCAAAGGTGTTTTCAGATGAAAATATTCTGTTCATAGTCTAAGAATATCACTAGAGGCCAAGGCCAGGCTAACGTGTCTGTCCTGACAGCTTTTGTCTTGCAGCACTCTTGGGATAGATGGAATTTTGGCTGCCAAATTCCAATTTTTGCCATGGCCCCTGGACAAGAAGGCCATTTTTTTTCCACAGGAGGGAAGGCACACAGGCCTGCTACTTCTGAGGCAGATGAGATGTGGCCACCAGAGGCCAAGGCCAGGCAGAGCTGGCAGGTTTTTTTCTGGGTATCTTTCCCTTGCATAAAGGAAATTTTTAGGGGAGAGAACCAATTTTGTCCATGGGTGTCTGAAAAGAGAGACAGTTCTTTCCATAGGAAGGAAAGCATGGAGCCCCAGTGTTTCATGGGCAGATGAGAGGCAGCCCTTGACATTCCAAGATCAGCCAGACCTGTCAGGTCCCCCCTGAAAGGCCACATCAGCCAGAGCTCTTCCATGTTCCTCTCATTCCATGGGGCTCCACGACGTCCCAGTGGTTCCCTTGCTTCCATGAGTCCCTGAGGTGTCACAGTGGCCCCTTGGTTACACGAGGCCCTGAAGGGTCATAATGTTCTCCATGGTCCCACGAGGCCCCACAGAGCCATGATGGTCTCTTGGTTCCATGAAGCCCCATGGTGTCACCATGGTATCTCAAAGTGTCACAATGGTCTCCATGGTTCCACCAGGCCCTCACAGTGTCACCGTGGTCCCCATAGGAAGGAAACAACCAAGCCCCAGTGTTCCAGGGGCAGGTGAGGGGCAGCCACCAGAGTCCAAGGGCAGCCAGATTAGACAGAGATGGCAGATTTTGTCTGGGAGACAGTCTTGCATATAGGGAATTGTAGAGGCAGAATACCTGTTTCAGACATGGACATCTGGATGAGAACGACGTTTTTTTTTCCCTAGGAAGAAATGCACAGAACACTGGTGTTTCATAGCCAGGTGAAAGGCTGCCATCCTTGGCCAAGGCCAGCCAGACCTCTCTGTCCTGGCAGCTTCTGTCTGAGAGCAGCCCTTGGATATTGGGAATTTTGCTAGTGGAATCAAAATTTCGGCCATTTCTGCATTGATAAGAAGAACAGTTCTTTTCCATTGGAAGGAAGGCACGGAGCCCCAAGTGTTTCAGGGGCAGAAGTAGAGAGAGAAGACTCCTGAGAGGTCAAAACAGCCAGACCTGTTTGTCCTGGCAGCTTTCATCATGGAGGAATCCATGGACATATGGAATTTAGGAGGTGGAATCTCAGTTTTGACCATGGGCACCTGATAGACATGGATGGTTTTTCGATAAGAAAGAAAAGTGTGAAGTCCAAGTTTCTTGGAAGAAGATGAGAGGTGACTGCCCATGGGCCAAGAGAGCCCAATCTGTCTCTCCTGACACCTTTCATCTGGGGAAATCCTTCGATGTAGGGAATTTTGGACATGGAATCTCAATATTGGCTGTGGGCACCAGGACAGGAAGGAGAGTTCTTTTCCTTAGGATGGAAAGCACAGAGCCCAGTGTTTCAAAGGCAGATGAGAGTCAGCTCTTCAGAAACCAAGGCCAGCCAGACCTGTCCCTCCTGGCAGTTTTTGTCTGGGAGAAATCCCTGGATATAGGGAATTCTGGAGGTGGTTTCCCAACTTTGGCCATGGGTGCCTGGATGTGAAAGGTGCTTTTTTCCCATAAAAGCACATGGTCCCAGTGTTTCAAAGGCAGATGAGAGGTGGCTCCCAGGTGGCCAAGCCAGCCAGATCTGTCTGTCCTGGCAGATTTCATCTGGGAGCAATCTTCGCATATATGGAAATTTGGAGGAGGAATCCTGATTTTGGCCATGGACACCTGGAGGAGAAGGACAGTTCTGTCCACAGGGAGGAGAGCCCAGAGCCCCAGTGCTCCAGGGGCTGATGAGCTGCAGCCCTCGACATGCCAGGGTCAGCTGGAGCTGTCAGGTGGCCCCAGGTGTCCCAGCCAGCCAGGCCTTGATGCCTTGAGAGGCTGCCTAGAGCAGAGGAATAAAGTAGGGATTTATTAAAAGGCCTTCAAAGGATACACCTGGGGGAGTACAAGAGCCCGGCTGAGGGTACACTCAAGATGGACAATGGGTCACACATTTTCACACTTTTATAAGTTTTGGTCCACTTCTATATTGAGGCTAATTATCCAATTACAGCTTCAGGTTGTGAAGTCCCATCCTCCCAGTCTGCTCTCTTCCATTCGCTGTTTGCACTTTTTGGGCCTGGAGGTGCCGCAGTGTCCTTGGCTCTCTTAGGTTTCTAGGTTTCCTACTCCAGTTATGGAGAAATATTTCAAAGAGCTTCTAAAAAAATGCACTCCTATTTTAAAGGATGTATTTTATTACTGCTGTCTTTGGACCAGAGACAATTGCAGCATTCTGTGATTGATATTGATCCAGGGTCTCTCCTCAGCAGCTCTGGCCTGCTCACAGAAGCTGTGCCTTGAGCTCTGACCCAGTATGGACAACCTTGCTCCACATTGCCCAGCCCCATCCTGTCTGTCCTCACTGCCCTGGGCCCTGCTGTGCTTGCAGAGCTGGCTGCACCCAGCCTAAGGAGGGTTTTCCCTTTTTGGGGTTTTTTGAAGCAATCTGAAACTCCTGAGTTTCCCCACTGAGAACAGACACACTGCTCAAATGTGTGCCAAGACCAAGCTGCCACCAATAACATCCCCCTCACCCAAGGCAGAACTGTGCAGGAAATGTTCTAGACCTTTGCACTCCATGGTTCCATGAGGCCTTGCTCTGTGGCAATGGACTTTTGATTCTACGAGGGTCTGTAGACAACTCAACAACTAACAGCCTTAGTTCCAGGTGTCACCATGGCCCTTTGGTTCCATTGGGCCCCGCTGTGTCACAATGGGCTCCATGATTCCATGATTAATGCAAAAACTTTGCATAAGCAATGAGCAACACCATGGTCTCCTTGGATCCGCATTGTCGCAACAAACAATGGGTTCCATGAGATCCCAAACTGTCACAATGGATATTTGGCTCCATGTGGCCCCTCTGTGTCACAAAGGACCCTTGGTTCCATCCAGCCCCACAGTGTCACAGGGGTTTCCTTGGTTCCATCTGCCCCAAAATGTCACAGGGTTTTCCCTTTTCCTGCAGAAACCAGCAGCACACCCCAGTGCCAGGGTCAAATGTCTGGCAAGAACGAGCAAGGGGGAACATTTGGAGTGATGGATTTTGCCTTCCCAGGTCACAGTGATGTGGGATGGGGCCCTGCTGTCCTGGAGATGGATGAACACCAGCCTGCCCACGGGAGGGGGTAAGAGACAACAGCCTCCGTCCATGGAACTGCAACAGCAGAGAGGTCAGGAGAAGGCTGGGTTTGAAAGACTCTCACCAGCACAGGAAACATCAACCTAGGACATTTTCTTGAAAGCTGACATTTTAGACCATTCTTTTATACAGACATGGACCACCAAATACCAAGTTAAACAGTTTTGGCTTTCTCTGGGCCCTGAGACCAGCTGGAATCTTTTCAGCAGTCTGTGCTGTTCCATCCTGTTATAAATGATCAAATCGATAGCCAAACTTATAAGAAAATTAGGAAAGATTTATTAATTTGTCTGTGAGACCGAAGTTTGGTCGTCGAAACCACCTCAGCCAAGGGTCAGCATCGAGCCCGGGATCGGCACTGGGTGAACACGGATCTGACCTCCGAATGTCAGAGTCTCCCCCTGTTCTTGAATGATGCTTCGCGCAGCAAGTTCTTATACAGTTTATTCTTCCTGAGGCAGAAATGACCGAATGTTCTTTGTGTCTCTTCACATGCAGAACCGTGGCTTTACATGTGCAGAGGTAGACAAAGACTCAGTCCAGGTGTCTCGATGTTGTCAGTCGACTCCGGGGAAGTCAGCATTCACATGCATCAGGGTGGGGTTGTTGATTATCTTGGTAGATGTAATCGTCAAGGTGATAATCGCTCTTAGGTGGACCCGGCGACCCAGGGAAGCCGGTGATTATTGGCCTGGAAACTTGTATTCTTACATTAAAACCCCAATGTTTATCTCAACTAATATCCAGGAACTAGATATGAGTAAGACACTGCTCCTGGCCAGGATGGTCAAAAGACATAGTGTGGATTTTACAGTATTTTATACATAGCATGTATTATCTCTATCATATACTACAATCCCTCCCCATTTATATCACCAATTTAATTCATGCTCTCAAATTGCTAAATTTTTCATTTTCTACTTCTACCCGCCACCATTGAGGGTCTTTCACAGAGTGCTCCTTTACACTATTCTTTACTCCCCTTGTGGAACACCCTGTTATCCCATATTATTCACATTCGCTTTTGCTTGTTTCTCGAACTTTGCCAATACTTCAGCAGCATTGCTGGAATACTTCCTTTCTCCCAATCACATGATTTTAGATGTGTTGCCTCCGGAAGTTCCCTCCGGATCCAATGGAATTATCGCTATCTGCATTCCCTGGACCACGGAGTGGAACAGTCTAAAAAAGCATGGAATTAGACAAGGCAGGAATAGGATTCCAGCTACTGAACAGAGCACAAAAAACATCACTTTGTTCCACCAGGCCCCATCAAACAATTTGTCCCACCATGAAGATTGTAAAATCGAGTTCCATTTTTGAACTGGGACATGGGCCACCTTTTTGATCTCGGCCGCCAAACCTCTTATGGTTTCCCCATAATCATCAATTTCAATAAAACATTCCGATTTGTTAAACTTTCCACACACTCCCCCTTCTTCGTCCAGCAAATAGTCTAAAGTTATTCGATTCTGGTGCACAAATTCCCGTACCTGGGTGTGCTGCTGACTAAGTAAATCCAGGGCCTCAGAGGTGTGATTCGAAACAATTTCTACCACTGTCTGCAGCCGAATCAGCCGGTTCAGTAGATAAATTGGAGTCTGTAGCAGGTAGGGCCTGGCGTTCGGAAGATCTCGTGATGTTACGGGAAGACAGGGCCCCTGCCCCCTTAGATAAGAAAATTAACATAGGTATGTAGCCCCCTGAACCAGATGCCAGTAACTTTCCACTTGCCCAGTAACTTTCCATCCCTACTAACCATAGATGGTAAAGACAGACCCTCACCTGACGAAGAAGCCCCTTAGACTATAAAACCCCACGAGAAGAGAGAATAACGGCCTTTGACCGTCCACCATGTTGGTGTTAGCGTGTTTCTTAGGCCCGAGCTACCCTGGGAAAGGGGGTCGCCGTGCTGTTTCCTGAAACCAGGTCGCCAGCCTTCTATCAGAAGGCAACATCTGGTGCCGAAAACCTGGGAAGCCGATCAGCGCCTGGGGAATGGGATTCGCCTGGACGGGAAGCAGCGGCTGTAGCGGCCGGCCTGACTACAGCGGGGGGGACGCCCCTGGACCAGCACAGACCATGATATCTGCAGCGAAGGTCGTAAGTCAGGCTCATGAGCAATGGGGAATTAAGTGTCCGGTTTATCTCGGCTGTTTGAGGGGCCTGGAAGGCCCGGAGGTGGCCTTGGGGCAGCCCGCGTATCGAAGGACGAGAAGAGGCTTCAGTTCTTCTTTCTGGTTTTATGTTTATTAATTGTTTATCTAAAAGATGTTCTTTCAGCCACCAGAGATCTGCTCAGCAGTCAGCCATGGGCACACTGTCTCTCCCTCCGGGGCAGGCACCTATCTTTATACCCATTGTGACGTGTACAATATTTATCATTTTTCCCCAATACCATCTATTCATATAACTCGGTGTACTCTTAGTAATAACCAATAGAAAGGTGCCACCGTGGCCAAAGAAGATGGAGGAGAAGAGGAAGAAGAAGAAGGACAGGACACACCCCAATTCCTCCATCTTACTCCTCTAAACCCCCCTGTACATAAATCCTAAACCTTGTGTCTCACTCTCTAATTAACTAATCCCTTCACCATTCACCCTGTGAAGCCCTCATCCTTGTCGTCTCCTGTGCAGGGTTAAAGTCCAGCTACCAGACACTTCTGGCAACATTCCAGGACTCCCGAGACCCCCAAGGTGGTCTCGGAGGCTCAGAATCTCAGGACTGAGATCTTGAGATCCGACATCTCCCCCTTCTGTTTGCCCTAAGAAAACCTCTTTTACAATCTGATTCATGGCATCTGGGACGACATGGATGAGGACTAGGAAAGCTATTACAATATAAAATCCTAAACTATTAAAACATAAAATCCTACCCTTAAAATTCTTCTCCAAATGGGAGAAATGTCAAAGAAATCTGCCCTTAAAATTCCTCTCCAAATGGGAGAAGTGTCAAAGAAATCTACCAGCTGATCAATATATGATCCTTTGTCAGTTTTCCCTGTAATAGGTAAATTACCCCATTGCCTATTGCAATTCAAGATCCCAAGGAGAAAACCTCCCAGTCTTTCGTTCTTATACAGAAATATTCAAGACCCCAAAGAGAAAAACCCCCCCAGAGTCTTTCGTTCCTCTTGCTTCTCTTCTGAGTTGTCCTTTGCAGTCTGAGTCCCGACTTTTGTCTGAGTATTCGTTTCTTCTTATATCTTGTTGAGGAAAATCGCTGTATAGTTGCAGACTTGTTACGAAATGATGCTGTAGCTCTGCTCACAACTGCCTCTTTGTTCCGCGATTGTTGCTGTTTGCAAGCTCACTCAGGGGTTACCTAGTTTTTGATTCAACTGACAATAGGGTTAGAAAACACACAAGCCCCCCAGGAGGGGAGAGGCTTGGACTCCACGAGGGTTTTTTACCAAAGGCACCAAGTCTGGAGAGGGCCCCTCCTCGCCTGAGACGTCACCGGGGGTCTGGCCCGCCCCCGCCCGCGCTCGGCGCATGCGTGCTTTCCGAGCTGCTCCCTGTCTCTCCCGAGGTAATTTTTCCTCTCCCTTTTTATTCCGCCTCTGAATTTTCCCCCTTCGGTCTGCCCCGACTCTGTCTCCGCCTCCTCCGACGCTGTGTGTGTGTGTGGCCTTTCGTCAGTGTGTGCGGCCGCCCCCGCCGGCACCCGCGCCCGCCGCGTTCGCATCGATCTGCGTCCCGGGTTTTTTGCGTCACAACCGCGCGCCCCCTGCGTCTCCCGGCAGCCTTTCTGGGATTGCGCAATTTTCCCCCATGCCGCTGCCCATGTCGGACGCCCCTGCTGCGCTGGCATGTGACTTCTGCCCCGGGTTCTTGCGAGTTTTGCCCGCCGCGCGCGTTTCTGCTACCTTGCCGGCCCCCGGGGCCGCTGCACCCCCCGGCCCTGAGCTTAACAAAGCCGTATCTGAACACGCGTCTTTTGTTTTTTCTTCAGCCGCGCTCCCCGCCTGCTCCGCCGCTGCCTGGCTGCCGCGAGAAAGCGCCTCCTCCGATCCCTTTTTCTCCCCCCCCTGCTCTCTCCCCTCTGCTCCTGAGTCCTCCATGCTCTCTGGACTTTTTGGACGATTTTTGGGAGTTTCCCAGGGTTTCTGGGTTTTGGGACCGGGTGTTTTAATAATATTTCTTGCTCTTTTTCTCCAAGAGCATTTTCCTCTCGACCTTTTAAGGCCAGAGCTAATAATTTTTTCCTGGAGCCTTGCTCCCCCCTCTCTTTCAGAGAGTCCCCCCCCCCGGACGTCTGCTGCGTCTCGGGGTTATTTCTTCCTGGCCTTTTAAGGCCAGAGCTAATTTTTTCCGGAGTCTTGCTCCCCCCTCTTTTGAGGGCCCCCCCCCGGACGTCTGCTGCGTCTCGGGGGTCTTCCTTCCTGGCCTTTTAAGGCCAGAGCTAATTTTTTTTTTGTATGTTTGTGTCACACCTTATAAGGTGGACAAAATTTCCCGTTGTTCCTGGGAAGGTGTGCCTCCCATGTTCTTATTTTCAGGCTTTCTTACCAAATCTGTCGCCAGAGCAGTCTGGAACTTCTCGATCTGTCCAGCAGATCACGAGAGGTGGACCCAGGGCGCCTTCTGGTTCCAGTCCGGGCTGTTCTGCTACGAATTCTCTTCGGCAGAAACTGAGAGATGGAATTCTCAGTGACTGCTGGTTTTTTTGCAGTCTCTGTTGGCTTTTTTTTTTTTCTTCTTCTCTCTTTTTCTTCAGGGCTTTGAAGGTGGTGGTGGTGCCCCCCCCCGAAAGGTTGTGGTGGTCAGAGCTCACCCAGTGGAAGCCAAATGTCCGGTTATCTCCCCCCGAAAGGTTGTGGTGATTCTTGTCCGCCCAGGGAACGCCAAGTGTCCGGTTTATCTCGGCTGTTTGAGGGGCCTGAAAAGGCCCGGGGCGACCTCGGGGCAGCCCGCGTATCGAAGGACGAGAAGAGGCTTCAGTTCTTCTTTCTGGTTTTATGTTTATTAATTGTTTATCTAAAAGATGTTCTTTCAGCCAGCAGAGATCTGCTCAGCAGTCAGCCATGGGCACACTGTCTCTGCCCTCCCGGGCAGCCACGTATCTTTATACCCTTTGTGACGTATACAATATTTATCATTTTTCCCCAATACCATCTATTGTTATAACTCGGTGTACTCTTAGTAATAACCAATAGAAAGGTGCCACCGTGGCCAAAGAAGATGGAGGAGAAGAGGAAGAAGAAGGAGGACAGGACACACCCCAATTCCTCCATCTTACTCCTCCAACCCCCCTGTACATAAATCTTAAACCTTGTGTCTCACTCTCTAATTAACTAATCCCTTCACCATTCACCCTGTGAAGCCCTCATCCTTGTCGTCTCCTGTGCAGGGTTAAAGTCCAGCTACCAGACACTTCTGGCAACATTCCAGGACTCCCGAGACCCCCAAGGTGGTCTCGGAGGCTCAGTATCTCAGGACTGAGATCTTGAGATCCGACATCTGTAGCAGGTAGGGCCTGGCGTTCGGAAGATCTCGTGATGTTACGGGAAGACAGGGCCCCTGCCCCCTTAGATAAGAAAATTAACATAGGTATGTAGCCCCCTGAACCAGATGCCAGTAACTTTCCACTTGCCCAGTAACTTTCCATCCCTACTAACCATAGATGGTAAAGACAGACCCTCACCTGACGTAGAAGCCCCTTAGACTATAAAACCCCACGAGAAGAGAGAATAAAGGCCTTTGACCGTCCACCATGTTGGTGTTAGCGTGTTTCTTAGGCCCGAGCTACCCTGGGAAAGGGGGTCGCCGTGCTGTTTCCTGAAACCAGGTCGCCTGCCTTGGATCAGAAGGCAACATCTGGTGCCGAAAACCCGGGAAGCTGATCAGCGCCCGGGGAACGGGATTCACCTGGACGGGAAGCAGCGGCTGTAGCAGCCGGCCCGACTACAGCGAGGGAGACGCCCCTGGACCAGCACGGACCATGGGATCTGCAGCGAAGGTCGTAAGTCAGGCTCACGAGCAATGGGGAATTAAGTGTGAGCTCAGGAATTCTAATCTTGCTATTGCAAGGCTCCTAGAGCTCGGGACCATCGAACGTCCGGTAAATATATTCGGAAATGTGGGAGAAGCTCACTGCCGCCTTAGCAGAGGATACTAAGTCCTCAGGCAGTGGTAAAAGTCTCAAAGTGTGGGGGAAAGGAGAAGAGGCCCTACGCAAGTCATTAGAAGAACAGGAGACGTGGAAAGTTGCGCATATACGTTTATTTCTTGCAGTAAAGCGGGGGGCGGGGGCCGCGACGCACACAGTGTCTGAGAGCAATCGGATGGAATGCGGGAATATGCCGGGGCCGGGAGCGTTCCACCCCTTCCCGAGCCCGAGCCCAGACCCCCCAGAGCCCCCAGGGGACCCCCCGGAGCCCCCATGGGACCCCCCGACCCTCTTGCGGAGCCCACCGGGTCCCAGCCCCCCCACGGAACCTTTCGAAAAATCCGCGGTTTCTCTATGTGTCCCTTCCCCGCCGGCCGCCAGCCCAGTGCGGGAGGCAGAGCGGCACGCGCAGTTCTTCTGCCAAGGACAGGCAGAGGGGGCGCGGAGTGCGGCCAGACTGTCGGACCCCGCCGGGACCGGCGGGGACTCACCGCCGCCGTTTGCGTTTGAAAATGGCGCCGAACCGCATGGCAAGGGCAGAAAGGAAGAGGCGGGGGGCGGAGATGCAGTCAGTCTGCTTGACAACGCATGCACAGGCGAGGGGGGAGAAGGGGCGGCCCCTGCGGTGGAGCGTGGGACCAATCAGAGTGCTCTATTCAAATTAGGTCCTTATAGGGCAAGGACCTCCCCCAGCAGGAGGCGAGGGGAGCCCAGGGGGAGGGAACGGCACCACCCCCAAAGGGGGGAGCGGGGTCGGAGCCACACAAAACGGCACGGAGCGCTGGAAATGTGCCGGCATTCAGCTTCTGCCTCAGAGTCAAGTAACAGCTCCTCAGACAGCTCGGGAGAGCTGACCGAGCCCGGCTGGGACTCGGAAACCGAGAGAGCAGAATTAATACGGTTTCGAGCGAAACCGAATAAAGCTTTAAACAATATCGAGAAACGGTCGCAACACGAGCTCACCAATTGGGGAAAAGTAAAAGCAACGTGTAGAGGTCAAACACTGGCAGCCTCCATGAACGCTTTCCCGGTGAGGGTCACCGGAGTGCAGAGAGACCAACGGGGGGCATATACCCCAGTTAACCCAGGGGAAGTCAAAGCAATTTCAGAAAGAGGAGTCAATTCAGCTGTAGTACCCACGTTTGTGGACGACCTTTCTAATAATAATGATCTGCTCACTTTTGATATTACCCAAATAAGCCGCATGCTTTTTGATGGAGCGGGGCGGATTCTATTTAAACAGCAGTGGCGGGATGACTGTGTCAGCCCAGGCTTCTGGGGAAAGGCAGCAACTCAGCGAGCTGTCCCCAGCCGGCACAGCTTTCCCTGGCAGCATCCTCGCTCCGGGCACGTCCGAGAGAGATCTGTAGGAGCTGCGGGAAGACGCCCCGATGCAGCGGCCCAGCCACGGCGACCCCCAGGGGGGCAGGAGACCCTCGTGCCCTGTGCCCTCACAGGGAGCAGTCAATTTTGCATCCCCGCCTACGGTGCAATGGCAGAGCGGGGCAGCACTGCCAGTAACCCTCTCACACCCCCCATCGCCACAGGCCGTGCCATTGCCACAGGACCAGCGGGAGACGCCCCAGAGCGGGACCGCTGGGTAGCCTTGGCCATGAGAATAGGGAAGGAACCCCTAAAAAAGTGGGAGACATGCCGCCTTTATGGCAGTCAGGATCCACACACCACAGGGTTCCAGTTCTGGGCGGACACGGGACCAGACTGCAGGATTTTTCCCCGCACCCTGGTCGCAGCACCATCGGCAAGCCAAGTAGATCACTTGGTATCCACAATCACAGAAACCCTTCAGGCCAACGGCTTCGAGATCGCAGGCGCAAAGATCAAGAGAGGACCCTGCATGACCTTCCTGGGAGTGGGGATCAAAAGCTCCTACATGACACCCCCCGAGGCGAAGGTCAGTCGAGACGTCAAAACACTACACGACGTGCAACGCCTGGTGGGATCACTGCAGTGGCTTCGCAACATCGTCCTGATCCCTCCTGAGGTCATGGACCCCCTGTATGACCTCCTGAAAGGAAAGCACCCCTGGGAACCCAAGGAGCTGACGCCGCAAGCCACGAGCTCCCTTGACTTCATCGAAAGCCAGATGTCCACGGGCACACTTGCCAGGTGGAACCCAGCCATGCCACTGGACTTACACGTTCACTTTACACCGAGGGGGGGAGTGGGAGCACTGGCTCAAGGACCTTCTGAAAAGGCCCGACCGATTCAATGGGTGGTTCTCGGAAGACCTGCTCGTGCTTTCTCCCCGGGAATCGAATTCATCGCTAACCTCATCATGAAAGGCAGGAAACTCGCTTTGAAACACCTAGGGACTGAGCTGACAAGCATCCACCTTCCGTTTCGCAAGCAACCGACTACAGAGTCAGCCACAATATCGGAGTACCTAGCCCTTGCTCTCACCGGCTTCGGAGGAGAAATCTCCTACTCCTCCAAACCACCCTGGACTAAGCTGCTGACCATTGTTGACATGGACATACCGCCAAAGGTCATGGACCGACCGCAGCCAGGACCAACGGTCTTCACAGACGCTTCCTCCATGACTTCAACCTCAGCAGCAGTGTGGCAGGCAGGAGAGCAATGGCATTGCGTCAAAGCATGTGACCCCACACTGTCAGTGCAACAGCTGGAGGCGACAGCAGTCGTCTTGGCGTGCAGACTCTTTCAAGAGGAACACCTTAACATAGTAACGGACTCTATATTCGTGGCAAGGCTTTGCCTAGCCATGGCAGGACCAGGAGTGTCTACATCAGCAGCAGCCCTAATGCTGGAAGAAGCACTCTCCTCGCGACAGGGCACTGCATCGGTCATTCACATTAACAGCCATGACCCAGTCAAAGGCTACTTCCAGATCGGCAACGACAAAGCGGACGCCGCAGCAAAAGGCGTATGGACGTTGCAGGAAGCTTGTCAGCTGCACGAGTCACTCCACATCAGAGCCAAAGCACTGGCGAAGAGATGCGGGATCCGGACCACATACGCAAAACACGTGGTAGCCACCTGTCCTCATTGCCAGAAGTCACCCCTATGGACCAGTGGGGTCAACCCAAGAGGCCTCAAGCTTTCAGAGATCTGGCAATCGGACTTCACCTGGTGTGAACTGCTGAAGCCCCGAGCGTGGCTTGCAGTGACAGTGGACACTTATAGCGGAACGATCATAGCCACACAGCACCCCAAAACAAACTCCAAGGCCACAATTCAGCACCGGCTGACAGCCATGGCCTGGCTTAGTATCCCCAAGCAGATCAAAACGGACAACGGGTCCAATTTCACCTCCAAACCAGTACAGGAATTCGCCTCAAAATGGGGCATCACATTAGTGCAAAGTATCCCATATAACAGTACCGGGCAAGCCGTAGTGGAGAGAGCGAACCAGACCCTGAAAACCAAACTAGAAGTATTGGCAAAAGCAGAGGGCTTTGCCAATGCCATTCCCCCAGGAGATCAAGCACGCATGCTGGCAACTGCTTTGCTAGCACTGAATCAGTTCCCTAGGGGAGATGAAACAAACAGTCCCGTTCAAAAGCACTGGGCCACCCGAGCGCTAGAGGAGGGCCCGCAGGTGGTAATTAGAAACGAGCTGGGCGAATGGGAACGGGGCTGGAGGCTGATGCTCACGGGGAGAGGGTATGCAGCTGTCAAAAAGGACGGCAAAGTCAGGTGGTGTCCACTTAAGTCAATTAAGCCCGACCTTCATAATAAGCAGGATGAGACTGACGAGAATTGTGAGTTTCTGTTTACAGGACATGCTCATTGGACGTCCTCGTGACGCGTACATGCCCATCCCAGAGGAAAGTGACAGACCACCAAGCCGCTTGGCAGCGCCCGAGAGACCCGCACGGGTGAGACCCAAGCATCAAAGGTGTTTCTGTGTGATTTTGCTGTTGGGGCTTGTTGTCAGAGGACAAGCCAGCCCAGATCACTACCCCCACCGGCCTTTCAGGTGGGTCATACGTCACCTTAGTAGTGACAAGGTGCTCAGGGAAGTCACCACACCGAACGCCCCATCCTTCGTGCTCCGCATCACCGACCTGTTTCCGGGACAACCAAAGGTAGACCCCAATTCCCCACACGCCACACACATGTACCTATCCTACTGGTGCCCAGCTTCAAACCCAGGAAAAGGCTACTGCAATCACCCAGGGTGGGGATATTGTGGGCACTGGGGCTGCGAAACCATTGTTACAGATGCCAGGCTGTCGGGGCCTGGGTGGGATCCACAAGAGCCCGACAAATTCTTACAGTTCACCTGGGCACCCAGCGGCTGCAAAACACCCATCTTCCTCCAGGGAAACTTTTATCGCAATCACCATAAAATCGGAAATGCACTAGCTATAACATGACAGTCTTGCAGCCACATCACCCCAGTTGGGCCATAGGCCGAACGTGGACAGTTGTCCTTCAAGGGTCAAAAGAGAGACTAAATGTGCGAATTATCAGGCTCCAACCATCGGCGCCCCGAGCGGTCGGACCAAACAAAGTGATTAAAAGCGTGCCGAAAGGGAAAACCGCAACCTACCCTAAAACCCTACCCACTAGATTTAGCAAAGTCCCAACCAGCCATGTGGAAGTCTTTCAGACAGACCGCGCAGCCAGGGCGGACTCACACCCAATCCTTTGTATGTTAGAAGCTACCTTTATATCCCTAAATGAATCCAACCCTAACCTAACCG
>NW_026993250.1:0-16941 GCF_028769735.1 Zonotrichia leucophrys gambelii
CCAGGCAGGGACAGCCCCGAGATGCCCCAGGGGATGGAGCATGGTCCCCGTGGGGTGTCTGCCCGGCCCCTCTTCTGTCCTGTCCGTGGGAATGGGATGGGATTGGGTGGGATAGGATAAAATGGATTCGGATGGGATGCGATGGGATGGAATGGCGCCAAGTTGGCTGAAGGCACCAACCCTGTGGCCCAGCTCTGCCACTCACCCTCCTGCGGCAGCTCAAACGGCACCACCGCTTTGGTTGCATGTGCTGGGGCAGCTCCAGGGCCTTCTTCTTCCTCTTTCCCCCAGGCCACCTTGGGCGCTTTCAGGGGTCTCTGCTCCATGATAATGACTGGATTTGTGAGGGCACCTGCAGAAGAGAAGCCTCGGGAAGGCCACAGGTCACCAAGTCCTGTGGTCTGGCCTCGAGCTCAGCTGCAGGAAGAACGCCTTGGAAAGGCTCCGGGTGAGACAGGAACGAGTGCGCTGTGCGGCGGCTCCTCACGGCACCGCTCTGTCCCCTTCTGGCCCGTTGTGCGTTCCCAGCAGCCGGGCAAGCTTCTATTTCCCACGTGTCACAAAGGGCCCTTGGTCACCGGGTTCCGTTCCATGGCACGGAGACCGTGCTGCAGCGTGCCACCCAGGGCCCTTGCACACACTGCCTACTGCCCTGGGGCCGCCCCCAGCCCAGCCAAAGTGGCCCAGCTGGGAAGGAATCCCTGGCCTCTGAGACAGAGTAGGTGAAGTGTCTGGGAGAGGTGAAGGGTCTGTGGAGCTAAAGCTGAAGGAGAGGCCGCGTTCCAGAGACAGCGAGGAGACAGAGAAAGAAAAACAGAAAAACCACGAGGTCAATCTGCCCCCGACCTAGGAATTCCTCCGATAAAGAAGAATTAGTGCTAAGTGTCATGCAAGATGAATATGTATGAACTTAATTTGAAACTGTATGCATATGCATTTGGAAGGGGGGATAAAAAGGGGACTCGGAGTCTCCAGGGGCACGCATGCCCTTTTGAGAAGTCTTGCGTCCGGCGCGCGTCGTAATAAAGCATACCGGGCTTTACAACTTTTACAAGTTGTGAGGTTTCTTCTTTTCTCCGCAAAACATTTTGGCGAGCCAGGCAGGAGTTCTCTGTCCCCGCAGGGGCAGGGGAGATAGACGGACCTCCAAGGCGCGCCCCAAGATTTTTTCCTGGTGGGGCTCCGCTTGTCTCAACTTGCCACCTGCGAGGACAGACAACGACCCGCTGGCCTGCGGAGGAGAACACGGTATGTATAGAGCCCCAGGGGGTGAGGAGGAAGGAGAGAAAGAGAGTAAACCACCCAGAGACGTCTGGGTTCATGAGTTCAGCTGATAGAGCAGCTGTATTAGAGATGGGGTTCAGCTGATAGAGCAGCTGTATTAGAGACGGGGTTCAGCTGATAGAGCAGCTGTATTAGAGGCCGAGTTCGTCGTTCTGATAGAGCAGACCGCTAGCGGCTTTGGGGGTAAGCCGGGTGAACCCGTGTATGTGTGTATTGAAGATTCATAGTTCTGATGGAGCAGAACTGGTGAGCCCGTGTGTTTTGTTTGTGTGTGTGTGTGATGTCCGTACACTGTGTTGCTGTATAGTTAATGTGTCTGGCCAGTGCACTGTGTTTGTGATCGTGCAGGTGATATGTGTATAGTGTATAAAAAAGAGTAAATCTACAGTGCCCTACAGTGCGGGGATGGGTCAGTACTCCCCGTGTTTGAAGCAGCCGAGTGAGGCCAGAGGCACCGGCTGCAGCAGGCTGCGGGGGCAGGGAGAGAAGTGCCCTGCAGAGAAGCGAGTGGAGGAATGTCAGTGATGGTATTTATCGTGTTTGAATGTAGTGATTTGTGTAGATTTGGTACATTTTAACCGTGAGTATGAGCTCAGAGAGTTCCTTTGCCTTAGATGTTTAGACTTGATCTCTAGACTGTGTGCTGTTATTTTGATTGTGTCCAAGAAAAATTGATTTAAGTAAATGCCGAATTATAGTGTGCTGTGTTGTGTTGAGAAAAGTGAGCACTTTGAGAAATAAGCCCTTTCCCAGTGATTTTATGTAGTGATTTTCTTCCGCTGCATTGTAGTAATTTGATTCTCAGATTGTATAGTAGTGTTTGTAGAGATTTTAAGATTTTGTTGCAACAAGAGTAGCATTTTACATAAGAGAGCTATAGTACGGTGATTTATGTTTAACTTCGATAAAGTGAGTTAAAGGAATTCCAAGAATTCTCCCCCTCTCAGCAATTCAAGCCTTGGCTCTAGTGAATTTGAGATAAGGCGGAGGGGGGGGGTGCGTGTGTCTGTGTCTGCAGGTATATCAGAGTTTTGGCTGTGACTAGCACAGCCCTTTTGCAAAGCAGCAAAACAAGTGTAAGTAGACACAGTGCTTAATTAGATTGTGCAAGAAGAGAACTAGAAAAGACTGACATTTTGTAAAACAGAGTTTATATAGAAGAGATGAATGAGATGAATTAGTTAATGAGACTTATGAGATTTATGAGACTTCAGTTGGTACTGCAGTAAGTCTTTACTAGAAACAATCCGCTGAAAAGATTTAAAGTTCTCTGTAACAAACAGAATAGCCAGCCTTTGCGGGCAATTTTGGAGAGCCTTTGGTACATCAAGAGGCTGGCATGCTGTGTGAGGTGACAGTGGCTGCGCCCTGGGCACAGGGACAGCTCTGGCTGCCCTGTCTCCCCAGAGAACACGAAAATGGCCTGTGGGCAAAAGCTAGATGTGCAAGTATTATTGCAGTGCGGTGTTTATGAGAAACACTGGTGTTGCTGTTTTGCTGTTCCAATAAGTGTCAGGGTACACGCCCCGAGTGTAAATTAAAAGTTTCTGGTCAAGCGGATTCAGAACCTAAGGTCTTAGAGCTTGTGTGTGAGAATTACATCTGATACCTGCCACCTGGAGCTGTGTGTATAAGAAGAAAACTGAGAAACTACTGTGAAGGTCTGTAAAAAAATTCAAATAGAAGCGAGATAGGGCAAAGAGAAATAAATAATGAGAACTGACCAGAGCAAACAGGTTCCTAAATTAGCCCCTTTTGGGAGAGGCTCGCTGAGAAGAAGTTGCCAGTAAGAACACCTCAGAAAATAAAACGATTTATAGTGCTTCATTGTTGTTAGTACTGTTTTATAATAGAAAGATAAATGAGATAGTTTTTGTATGCTGAAATGTCTTTTGTCTTAAGAAATCACCCAGAATGACAAAGAGACTGTGAGATCGGACTGCTCTCTAGTCTTGGCCCCTGAAAAAAAAAACAAAGCAAAGAGAAAGCAAATCAAACATGTTGTTCAGCATGCAGCATAAGATAGCAACGTATGAAATCAGGCAAGGATTATCACGCTGAAATGCGAAGCAATCACAGTTCGCAAAATGAGTACATATGATTTGTAAAGGCTTCCTCCCAAAGTAAGAGAGGAAGAGTAAAGGTAACCTTCCCAAAAGAGAAGAATTTTTGTCAGCACAAGAGTTATGTGTTCAGTTTTAAATAAAGCTTTAGTACCTGTGGAGAATGTTTATGTTGTAGTGTGAAGAATGAACAACTAGCCAGTCTGAAAAAGCATAGTTTTGCAAACCTTTAAAGTAACATGTGTACTATGTGTACCTAAAAGCTTTTGTACAATTCGCTCAATTTGCTAAACATTCTCAAATGAGAAAGATTACTCTAGAAGCAAATAATATAAAGATGTTAAGCTTAATATTAACAGACACTGAAATTAAGAAAGACATTAATAAAGAGATATTAGAATAAGTAAATAAGTGTTTTCAAGAGTATGGGCCTCTGCTGCACCAGGGAGAGTGAAAGATACTCCCCCATGGGATGCTCCCCCATCAAGCTTAGCGAAAGAACACAACCAGTGAGAACTGAGTAGTACCCTCAAAAGGAAAGTAAGGAAAGAATCAGTCCAATAACTAGTAGTACTAGATTAAAGGCTGTCAATAAGATAACACAGAATTTGTACCCTGTAGTAGCAAATCCACAGACCTTACTAACCTTGTTTAACACCTGAGCTAACCTAGTTCACTGTTTTAAGCCTAAGAGATGCCTTCTTTTGCCTCCCTATCCACGAAGCCAGCCAGAACATTTTGCATTCAAACACAAGCTCACATAGTCCATGTGCCTAGAGACTTCAAAATTCTCCACTCCGAGTGGAGAACAGCTTGCAAAGACCCAGAGTCCCAAGAAGCTCCACAAGAAAAAAAGAAGCTGTTGCAGTACGTAGATGATCTTCTAGTAGCCACTCAGACGAAGAAAGCGAGAGAAGCCTGGACAGTAAGCCTTTTGAATTTCCTAGGACTCCAAGGACGCAGAGTCTCAAAGAAAAAGGCACAAGTAGTGAAACAGAAAGTAATCTCCAGACCCCTCTATGCTCTTATTGCCAATGAGAACTGAGATCTCCAGTGGACAAGAGACGCCACACGGGCCTTTCGCCAGCTAGAGAGTCCCCTCATGTCGGCTCCAGCTTTGAAACTTCCAGATGTAAGTAAAGCATTCTTTCTATTTTTCCATGCAAGGAATTGCTCTGAGAATATTGGCTCAGGACTTGGGTCCATACCGGAGGGCAGTTGCTTACCTCTCTAAGCAACTAGATGCAACAGCCAAAAGATGGCCAGGTTGCCTCAGAGCTGTAGCAGCAGTTGTGCTGAACATTCAAGAGGCACACAAGTTTATCCTGGGACAAAAATGACTGTGCTAGTGTCCCACACAGTGTCTGCAGTACTAGAAGTAAAAGGTGGCCACTAGCTTTTCACCAGAGAAGTTTCTGAAATACCAGGCCATCATGGTAGAGCAAGATGATGGAGAGATAGTAGTGACTAATATTGTCAACCCAGCTTCTTTTCTCAGTAGAATCAAAGAGAAGCAGTACACCATGATTACCTAGAGACCACTGAAGCTACCTACTCCAGCCGCCCAGACTTAAAGGACACTCCTCCGGACGATGCAGAGACCTGACAAGAAAGCGACATTGCAAAGTTCACAGTGACTACCTGCAGAGAGGTAATAGTCTGGACCCTTACCAACAGGTACCTCTGCACAGAATGCTGAGATAAATGCATGGACCCATGCCTTAGAAACAGCAAAAGGCATTCAGAGTTGTGCATGCACATGGAGCCATCTGGAAGGAGAGGGGACTGCTGACCTCACAGGGAAAGAAGAGACAATCCAGCTGCTAGAAGCAGTTCGGCTACCTGAAAAAGCATATTAAGGCACACCAGAGAGTGAGCTTAAAATTAAAAGAAAAAAATGAGCTGGCGAATAGAGAGGCAAAGAAAGCAGCAAAGGGTGAGGTAGAAATTTTCCTCGAAGGTAAGCCATAATACAATAATACTAATCAAAAGAGACATACAACTGCAAGAAGTGGGCTACCACTGAAAGAGAGCTAGTAATCCCTTCCCATTTTCGTGCTTACTAGTAAAAAAAGGGCACTAAAAAACACACTAGGGCCTAATTACTTAAAGCCTTTTATAGAGTGTGGCTCCTTTCTCAAAATGACCAAGGCTGCGAGTGATACAGAGTGCACTAGAATGAAGTGTTGACTTTGAAGTAGTAATTCCCACAAGCTTTCTAGAACACACATCTGATTGAAAGGACTGTTGTATCATTGTCAAGAATCTATATGCCACTATCACTCAGGTGAGCTGATAATGTGATCCTTGCCTCCAGACTAACCTCAAAATACCCCCGGGCCAAAACTTGGTCAGACTGGGAGAGGCCATGGGCCTGTACAGCAGTGGCAAATCAACTTTTCAGAACTCCCAAGGAAAGGGGGGTATCAGTATTTACTGGTATTAATAGATACATTTTCAGGGTGGCCAGAAACATTCCCCACCAGAACTGTCAAAGCTCAAGAAGTGACCAGATCATTTTTACAAGAGATATTACCACGATTCAGAGTTCCAGCCACAATATCCTCAGATAAAGAATCACCTTTCATTTCCAAAATAGTGCAACAGATTAGTAGCCATCTGGGCATAGATTAAGAACTTCACACCCCATACCGCCCCCAATCAAACAGCCAGGGGGAGAGAATGAATCATTTGATTAAGCAGCAAATCATAAGACTGAGGCAAGAAGCTCTTCCACTAGCACTATTGCAAATTCAAACTAAACCTTTTGAGCTAAAGGAATGCTGAATCCTTTTGGAATGCCTTATAGAAGACCATATAGAATACAAGGGGAATGTCCAGAATGTCCACCTACATGGTGGCATTAAGCAAACAGCTCAGAGTAATTGAGAAACTTGTGGCTGGAACTCAGAGCAGAGAGTTAGATAGCCTGGGGTTGATGTATATGTTAAGTCTCTTACAGAGAAGACTTCGGAACCACAGTGGGAGAGACCACTGCAAGTACCTCTCACCACCTTCACTGCAATCAAAATCAAGGAGCAGAATGCCTGGATCCATCACTCTCAGGTGAAGAAGGCCCAGAAGCCCCTTCAGGAGTGACACCAGGAGACAATGAACTGAGACTAAAACTTATTCGGGCAAAATGAGTATATTGCAGTCGAGAGTAGCTCATACTTTAGTATACAGAATTGTTTTGTATAGAATTATAACTGAAGTTTTAGAACTAGAGAGTACCTCTACCCAAAGCAATGCTGAATGGCCTTAGTCCCTGACATTTAATCAGTATACTAGATCCATAAGAAAACCTTCTGAGATAAAGAAAGTTTATATTGAACATATCTACTGTAGTAATCCACGAGAATCAAGTATGTGAAGAATAAGAATAGCAAGAACAGGAGCTGTGAACACTTCAAAGAATCTGAAGAGAAGAAATCAAAGTAAAGTGCTTAGTCATCAATAAGATAGCTTATGAGAGACCAGATGTAATTAGTGTCTGAACCTCCCCTGGTGTATATGAACACCAGGAAGTCTGTAATAACCTAAGCGAATCAGACGGTTAGTGTAATTTCACCCTGATACAGCCTGTAGAAGTGACCTATACACCCCATACTAGTTCAGACTCTACCCAAACTCCAAACTTAGACCTAACGTAGTATTCAATCCAGAATGGTCTCTCAAACGTGTAGAGTTGATAATGCAAATTAACATCTCAAAAATCCAACCAGCCTGCTCCTCCTTCCTAAAAACTTCCTTTGAGAACTAGAGACATAGTCACAAAAACAGGCATATCTCAGGAGCAGAACAACAAAAGAAGGAGCCAGCTCTCCTAGTGCCTAGAACCAAGAACACCAAGAAATCAGTTTCCTTAAGTCATTTTCCAAGCTGGTTAGCTGAACCCCCAGGCAATAGCTGGTAAAAAGTGCTGAACTGCAAGTGGCAAACTAACCCAAGCAAAGAAAGTGATTTTCCTTATTTATAGCTATCCCTTTCCTACTGAAATTTAGATCAATGATTGTCCCAGTCTGAGGCAGTTAGATTCTGCTTAAAAGAGGTAGAGAGAGAGACCCTCTCAGAGCTCAGCAGCAAGCTGTAAGATTTTGAGCATCACTTTTGTGCTGAGTGTTTCAAATAGCAGAAAACTGATCCCAGTTTCTTCTGAGGCACTGCAATGAATTTAGGCTCTTCTCTCAAGATTTCCCCTCCATTATCTTCTGCCCTGAACACAGTCCACAGCTTGATCTTAGCTAAGAGCAAGGTGGGTGACCAGGAGAGACATTCCTGCTTGCCACACATCTGAGAAATCAGGTGCTTTAGAGAGAGAGAGAGAAGTTAGATTCCCTGAAGTCTCTACATTTCAGAACAAACATCTGTCTCAAGTATGACCTAAACCTCTGTCAGATACACTTGTGAAGTGTGTCTGAATTTGTAGTATGAGCCCAGCACATCCCTCTGGCAGGGAGAGATGATCATAGACAGAAAGCAGTTCCTGTTCCCCATAACAAACATCTAACTGGCATATTAAAGACAAGATTAAGAGTTTTAAATAGAATTGATTCAGAAATACTGATGAATAAACTGGCTGCTGCAGCAGGTAACCTAACAAAATTAAAGCAGCCTTTATAGTAATCTCTACTGGCATTAAGAACTAGCCAGTGACAGATTTCAAAAGTACTGCCAAAGTAAAGAAGTATGAACAAGCCGGGGACCAAGACCACAAATTGATAGTAGAAGCACTTAGTATAGTTCAAGATAATGTGTCTTTAGCTTTCAGTTGTATACAAGCACAGTTATAGATACAAGCAACAGCAGCTCTGATCATATAAGAAAGAAGTGAAAGTAATTTTCCAGCTGAAATTCAGAAAATTGAATGAGATAATGCAATTGATTTTGAAAGGAAGTTTCAATCCTGGTGGACTATGGTGAATTTCACCTATGATCCTATTTCTAATGTAGCCACTGCCTTTGTGCTTACCATATGTAATGCCACTGTTTATGTTATCCATCCCATCATTGCCCTAAGATTAAACCATGAAGAAACAATACTCGATCCTTCAGAACACAGAGTGTGGACACGAAAAGATGAATGAAAAGTGGCAGACAGTAAACTTAGAATCCTGCATCACTAGAGAACAAATGAGATTCATTTGTGAAAGCAATACTGCTAATGCCCAAGATGTGTTTGAACACTGAACAGAGTATTTGTCACTTTGAAATTCATCCAGTCACTGACCAGAAAACTGTGCTCGTATATACTAGAAAAAGGTGTATGTTTGACAACTGCTTATGCTGCTGTACAAATTAATAGCAATAATGTTATTCTGTCTAGTAAAAACCATTCTAATCTCTGTATTTGTATTTGTAATTTTGTTAAAATTATTAAGTGTGATTTTTCGTATTTAGTACCAGTAACCTCCCACCAGCTGATTACAGCCAATTACACAGTGTATCACAGACTACCACCTACCCCTATCGGGGCGAACCTTACATTGGTAAAACAATTAATTAAGCACCAAAACCTATTAGAAGTCTTGAAAGAAATCCGAGAAAGTAGAAAGAAAACCTTAATTACTGTCCAACATGATACAAAAGAAATAACCAGAGTTCTACAAAGAATAAAATACAGATAATCACTGGTGAGATGTGATCTTTGAGTGATCACCAACTGCAAATAGAATCTTTGATAAGTTGTGCCACCCTATTCTAGTTTTACTAATATTAGTTGAGATAAGCTTAAGATTATCTATTACATTGTTAATTTAGAACTAGAGAATACTACAACGAATAGCTGTACTAACCTCTTTATCAAACGTACATAGTGAAGCATTACAAGACACTTATTGTCGTGGAAATTTTCCTTAAGTAAAAGAATTTACTTATTTCCTAGGAAAGGGGGGAATGAGACAGAGTAAGGATCCATCCTGAACTAAGTGAAGTGTCTAAGAGAAGTGAAGGGTCTGTGGAGCTAAAGCTGAAAGAGAGGCCGCGTTCCAGAGACAGCAAGGAGACAGAGAAAGAAAAACAGAAAAACCACGAGGTCAATCTGCCCCCGACCTAAGAATTCCTCCGATAAAGAAGAATTAGTGCTAAGTGTCATGCAAGATGAATATGCATGAACTTATTGTGAAACTGTATGCATATGCATTTAGAAGGAAGATAAAAGGAAGTCTGAAATCTTCAGGGGTACGCATGCCCTTTTGGGGAGTCTTGCGTCCGGCGCGCGTCGTAATAAAGCATACCGGGCTTTACAACTTTTACAAGTTGTGAGGTTTCTTCTTTTCTCCGCAAAACAGTAGATGAGGGGGTTCAGGGCTGGAGGCACCACTGAGTACAGAACTGACAGCGCCAGATCCAGGGATGGGGAGGACATGGAGGGGGGCTTCAGGTAGGCAAATGTGCCAGTGCTGAGGAACAGGGAGACCACAGCCAGGTGAGGGAGGCAGGTGGAAAAGGCTTTGTGCCGTCCCTGCTCAGAGGGGATCCTCAGCACAGCCCTGAAGATCTGTACATAGGTGAAAACAATGAACACAAAACAACCCAATGATAAACAGACACTAACAGCAAGCAGCCCAAATTCCCTGAGGTGTGATTTGGAGCAGGAGAGCTTGAGGATCTGCGGGATTTCACAGAAGAACTGGCCCAGGGCATTGCCATGGCACAGGGGCAGGGAAAATGTATTGACTGTTTGCAGCAGAGCATTGAGAAAGCCACCGGCCCAGGCAGCTGCTGCCATGTGGGCACAAGCTCTGCTGCCCAGGAGGGTCCCGTAGTGCAGGGGTTTGCAGATGGACACGTAGCGGTCGTAGCACATGATGGTCAGGAGGGAAAGCTCTGTTCCAAGAAAAAAGAAAATCAGAAAGACTTGGGCAGCACATCCTGAGTAGGAGATGTCCCTGGTGTTCCAGAGGGAATTGTGCATGGCTTTGGGGACAGTGGTACAGATGGAACCCAGGTCGCTGAGGGCCAGGTTGAGCAGGAAGAAGAACATGGGTGTGTGCAGGTGGGGTCTGCAGGCTATGGCGCTGATGATGAGGCCGTTGGCCAGGAGGGCAGCCAGGGAGATGCCCAGCAAGAGGCAGAAGTGCAGGAGCTGCAGCTGCCGCGTGTCTGCCAATGCCAGCAGGAGGAAGTGCCTGATGGAGCTGCTGTTGGACATTTGCTCTGGCTGCACATGAGCACCTGTTCATGAAGAAAAGACAGCAAAGATTTAGACGAGATACCTGTCACCAAAATCAAATCTATTTCCCATATACCCTCCCCTGGAACACACACACACACACACACACACAAACACACACACAATCTGTCTTTCTCTTTTATTTATAGGAGTTCTGGGGTTCTTTTAAAAAGCTTCCCCCTAACTCTGCTGCTGTTCTTGGATATCAGAAAGCCTCGGAATGTCTGTTGCTCCCAGGGAAACGGAGTGCGTTCTGTGAGGCAAAGTGATGACTGGAGAGTGAGGGTAGATGGTCTCCCATTCTGACCTGTTTAGAGTTTCTCTGGGCTTTAATTTTTCTCAGGTGGAGGGGGGTCACCTTCCAATGATTCCCCTAAAATGTCACCCGGCACAGCTGAGAGCAAATGGATCCACCACAGCCCAGCTCCACATTTGTAGCCAAGGACTCACATTGCTCATTCCACCAACCCATCAGCATTTTCAGTGTCACAGAAACTCTGCCTCTCCCCATCAATCTTATAACTCAGAGATGCTCTAGGACAGGTTTGCACCCTGGATAGAAGCTCCCAGCCTGGACTGAAATCTCAGGGAGAATTCCAAGTGTCCTTATGATGGCATTGAATTGAGGGAGATGCAGCTCCTTCCCTGGCTGCACTGACAGCATTGCCCAGAGCAGGGCACTGGGGACAGCGTCACCCTGAGCCAGCTGTGCCCCCTGCCAGAGCCCCCAGGGCCGGGCAGCTGCTCCCAGCCCTGTGCTCTGCAGAGGGAACTGGGCCCGGGGCTGCAGAGCTGCCCCACAGCTCTGCTGCAGCTCTGCCTGCACAGGAGGGGCTGCACGCCTTGGAGCCCCGGCCCTGAGGGCAGAGGCTGGGCTGGGGCACAGGAGGGAGGGGGCTTGTTCAGAGGGAGGGGCTGCACTGGAGGGGATCCTGGGGACATCTCTAAAGTCTCCCTGCCACAACATTTCTGTGTTTTATTTTCTCTTATTGCCTGATTTCTCTCTGCTTCCTGGAGATTTTCCTCTTGCAGGTGTTTCCCTGTTCCTGATCTCTCCCTGCCAGTACTCAAAGACCCCAAATCTCTGTGCACTTTCCTTGGCCCTACAGAACTCTGCCTGTTTGCAGGGCACTGGCTGGGGGTAGGTTCTGTTTGCAGCTTGGAGAAAGGACAGCTCAGACTGAGCCTGATGGTTAAGAGCAAAGGTGATGCTGGTGCTGTCCATGGGCAGAGTGGCTGAAAGCACATTAGGGACCTCCTGTGAACCTATTGATCACTAAAAGTAACAGTTCAGATGTCTCAGGTACTTCTCAAAATTCATAATCATCCTTTAATATTTATAACCCCTCCCCGTCATTCTCCAATAGTAGGAAACTGAATACACTCTTAGGAAATTTCCTCATTTTTATCAAAATCCTTGTCTTGGAAATATTCTGTGACTGATCAGAACCCCTCAGTACATCAGAACTTCATGAGCATTTCACCTCCCTTGCACCAGAAATACCCAGAGTTGTACTCACAGAGTCTGTAGGCATTGGGATGGTCCAGCTTTAGGAGATCACTCCAGGAGCTGCAGCTGCATTGTCCTGCAGCCAGAGGTTCCTGTGCCAAGGGCTGGCAGTGATTCTGCCCCAGGCACTTCTCAGCACCTTCCCAGCCCTGACTGATTGAAGCTCTCTGTGCCTCTGTGCTGTGCCCAGGGTGGCTGCAGGCAGTGCCCCAGCCCTGCTGGGCTGGCAGAAGAGCTGCTCATCAAGAGAAATGTGCTTTTGAAGCTTTTCTTGGTTACCAGGAGCTGCTTCAGTGCCAGGAGCCCAGCCCAGCTCAGCAGCACAGACACAGCACAAGGACTTTAATGAGCCTCTGGGGCTTTGTGCTCAGGCCCTGAACATCAGTCCCTGAGAGGGAGCTGAAGAAACCTCTCCAGAACTCCAAGTCAGAATCCAACTCCAAAGTTTCTTGAAGTTTTAATGGGTCCCACTGAGGGACACAACTGAGAAAGTGTCCCCAGGCAGAGCAGAGAACTGGAGGCAGTGATGACAGGTGGGGACAAAGAGAAGCCAAGTCTTGGTGCCCTGGGGCACAGCAGGGTCTGTGCCACCAAGGGCTGTGAGGAGACACCTTGTCCTGAGGCCCTGGGGCCTCCTGGCACAGCCCCAGCCAGGCTGGGCACTGTCAGCCCCTTGTCCTGCCCTCAGCATCCCCCCTAGCCCACATCCCAGTGGCCTCAAGGATCTGCTGGAAGGAGTCCCTGGGGAGCCTTGCTCAGGAATGGCCCTGGGGGGTTCCTTCATGCTCCCTGCAGGGACTGCAGATTTTTGAAAGGACTTTGGGTTTGGCTTTTGCCTTGGAGTCTCTGAGAGGTTTGTGCAATCATGGCCTCCAATTATCTGCTGTAATTAGTCCCTGGAGAGGCTTTGTCAGTAACAACACTCATTGGGGCTCATTAATGCTTCGGGGTACTTCAGTTTTTTTAAGGTACTTGGTGTTTCCCTTTTGATACAGACTCTGGGAGTGGTTTGTGCAATCATGGCCCCAATTATCTGCTTTAACAAGTCTCTTGAGAGCTTTGTACTGACAATCAGTGGGGCTCATTAATACTTTGAGATACTCAAGGTTTTTAAGGTACTTTGGATTTTCTTTTCCACACTGAGTCTCTGAGAGTTTTTTGTGCCATTCTGGCCTCCAGTTCTTTCCTCCAAGGAGTCCATGAGGAGCCTCTGTTGGAATGGACCTCAGTGGGAGCCATGAATGCCTTGAGACACTTTGGGGTTTTTTTCTGACTGTGACTCCTGGAAAGGTTTGTGCAATCTCCTCTCAGGCCCTGAGGTTCCAGGGCTCAGCTCCAAATGCACAGTGAGGCGCATGAGGATCAAGCAAATCCTGACAAACCATGGCTCTGTCTTGATTTCCCTCTGCTCTCATGGAGCTCATCAGGAAGCTGTCTGTAGTGGTTTTTGTTCCCTAATTTGAGATTTCTTGGAGAATGCAGCAATGATTGTGGTGGGTCCAGTGTTGGCTATATATCACTAGATTATACTTATTTCCTGCTGTGAGGTAGGATTAGGAGAAAGGCAAAGTAGGCTCAAAACTTTAAAAGGGTATAAAGAAAAGTTTATTACCAGTAACTAGAAGAAAGAGTAATATGAATGCGAAAAAAACTTTTGGAACACTTCTCCTCTCCCTGCAAGCTTTTCTTTCTTACTGACAATGCAAAGAGACAAAACCTAAAATTTTCATTCACTTTGCCACCTCTAGAATAGTTTTTCTTCAGTTCACGTAGGGAAAGGAGTCTCTCTTTCATGCTATGGAAGCTTTACAAGAAAACATGTTTCTCATGGCTCTCAATTCCCATGAATAGCAGCCACCCAGAAAATCTGCAATTGTGAAGTCCCTCCCATTTTTTCACATCTTTTTCCACATCTGTGTTTATGGGCCATGTTAGTTTACGGGGTATTAGTTTAAAGATGAGCTGTTTAGGAGCAAAGGTTCTCTTCATCTATTTCTGAAATAATCTTCATCTCTACAAACAGAGGTCTTCTCTTCATGAGGCACAGGGTCTCATCACTTGTCTCTCTTTCTCTGTTCAAACTTCTCATGGGATCATAGTACTTCAAGGTTTGCTTACTTTAGCATGGAGGTTTTTGCTGAATAAGTCATCTTCCCATGCTTTTCAATGCCTTACAGGGAAAAAGAGAGTCTGATGTATCAATTACATCCTTCTCCATTGCTTTACAAGAGGATTTCAGCCCCAAGATCAAGACATCTCCTCATCCCTCCTATCTGGGGCTCAGCTTCCACTTCACTGACCTCCATGTCTTTGTGCTGCCCATGTATGTATCTGCACTTTGTCCTTTTCTCTCACTCGAGGGAGGATGGAAGCACTGAAAGAGTTTATATCTCACCCGGGGCCTGCAGATGGTTCCGTGACCCCGGCCGGGCTCGGTGCTTGGGCTGGAGCTGTTTTATGATGGAGGTTTCTGCAGCGGCTGCGCTGGGGCTGTGTCAGGATGGGCCGCGCTGAGGGGAGGGCCAGGATCTCAGCAGCCAGGCCAGAGCACAGCAGCAGCAGCTCGGCCAGGGACCGATGGCTTCTCCTCCCCCTGCCCGGGGCTTGCGGCTGAACCCCAATGGTGGCAGAATCTTGGCCGAGCGGGCCCGGCCCGGGGCTGCTCCTGGGGCCCGGCGGATCCTGGCTCGGCCCGGGCTGGCGGCGGGGCAGGGCTCAGCAGTGCCCAGATGTTCACAACTGCAGCCATGGCCCGGCCCAGCCTCGGCCCCGCGGCCTCCCCTGCCCTGCCCGGCAGCCGATGGGGCCTGGCGGGGTCCCTGGGAAGGGGCCCGGCCCCACGGCAGGAGCCGCCCGGCCCAGCCTGGCTGAGACAGGGGCTGGGTCAGCCTAGTTACCTCTTTGCCGGCCAGAAGGGAAATAGACCCTCTGTCCTGGTTTGAAAAGGAACTGAGTTTTCTGGGATACTGTGGTTAAACCAATAGGTGCCCAGATTTGAATATTGGCACGTGGTGTTGCCGCTGAGGACATGGATACGCCTCTGAGAACACAGGGGGTTAAAAGCAGAGAACTGCCAAGAAAACTTTCTTTTGGTTCTAGTGGGTGAAAGAAACCTATGTTGTTAGCTTTTTCTGCTATTTGAAATATTCCTGATTGTTGGATCCAAATTATTCCCAATTGCTGTAAGTTTCTTGTTCACTGCATGTATTATTTTGCTATGATGTTTCATCATACTTATAAAAAAAGACATGCATCTCATTCTTAAAAAATAAAAAAGAAGAGGAATTAACGCCTTATGAACATTCAAGTAATGCAATATGTACATGAGAAATTTGGACAACTAATCATTTTGAATAATGCAATATTTACATGAGAAATTTGGAAAACAGATCATCACATCTAAATCCCAATAGGCTGTGTCACAGTGAAGCCCAATTAATTCATTAACTTCAGGAGAAGATGTGCCTGTGTTTTATCATCAGCAGTTCAAAGCAGTCACCTGTTCATTCCATCAGATACTGATCAGTTCTGAAAAAACGAGGCCCAGTGAAAGGAGAAATAACCTCATCACCTTGCAGCATTTGTGGCCAGAGCAGGAGCAGGAGGAGGACTGCCAAGACATGGCTGTGGCTGGAAACTGACGGAGGCAATTTGCCAACAAAAGCCTCATGGCATCCTCACGGTACAGTGCTCCTACGAACCTTCTGCAGGTATTCCCTGTTCCAGCTCCCAGGAGGACATTCAGTGATGTCAAAGATCAGCATTTCCAGCTCACAGACTTTCTCATCCTTCTCAACTAATTGGAAACAATGGTCATTTCTTTTCATTTCCCTAAGAGACATCTTTTGTTTTCTCATGCTTCAAAACCCTGTGTCAATGACTTGATAGAATTTGGTAGGTTTTGTTGATTGTAATTGGTCTTTTATCTATCTTATCCCATATCTAACAGATAACCAGTGACAACTGTGATGAGATAATACCCTCACAAGAGTGAGCTGTTTCAACATCAGAACATAGGAGCCTTTTTTAAATGAATGAAAAGGGGGAGATGTCATAGACCAGTAGAATAATGATAAAAGAAAGGTCTTTTGAAATCAGGCCTTGTTCTGCCATATTAATAGCTGGCCTGTCATCTCTTCTGAGTGCAGCTAAGCAGTTACAAGTTCCCATGTGAAGCTATTGCGAGAATGAGACTTTGTGACCAGTCTATTCTGAGGGTGAAAAACAAATGCACCTGCAACAACAAGGGATTTGTCCCATGAGAATCAGTGAAGAGGTAAACAATACAATAGAGAGATTTGACACACACATAAAATCTATTTTATTAACCAATAATAGAATAACTGGCAAGAAATCTATGAATTAACTAAAGTTGCATACAAGGTCTGCCAAACTGTGTAAAATTAGTTGTGTGAATAAAAACTAAAGAGTTCTCCAGCTCAGGTGGTTCCTCTGGGATTTCAGTTCCCCCCTTCTTTGAGGCTTTAGGTTCCACCTTCTTTGGGGCTTTGGTTTCCTTCTTCTCTGGGATTGTGGTTTGCTTTTCTGGGATTTTGGTTTCCTTCCTCTCTGATGCTTTGGTGTCTTTCTTCTCTGATCCTTTGGTTTCTTTCTTCTCTGGGATTTTGGTTTTCTTCCTCTCTGATGCTTTTGTTTCTTTCTTCTCTGGGGATGTTTCCTTTTTGGGATTTTGGTTCCTTATCTCTTGAGGCATTGTGTTTTCCCCTTCACTGGTTTGGAGGTTGCTCCCTGCAGAGACACTCTTCTTTTCCTTCTCTGGCTCCTCTTCCTCCTCTAAGCTTTTTCCTCCTGCTCAAGCTGTTGAGCTGGCTTGCTTCAGCTCCCTTACTGCAGACAATTAGGAAACATGGCTGAAAGTCCAACCAAACCGTGGCTCCCTAGTCTGGCTG
>NW_026993251.1:0-16922 GCF_028769735.1 Zonotrichia leucophrys gambelii
CCACTTGCCTCTATCAATCCAGCCCGACTCGGCACTGGTGCACACCTTCATCTGGGAACCATCCTGCGTATCGTGGATTTTCAGGAGCCAGCCGGCCACTCCCAGCCACAGGCCCCGAACACAACCACGGCCCTTTTCCTGGCATAAAAAAAACTACCCACCACTTCTGGCTGCAATTCAGGAGCCACTTGGACTCTTCAGCTGCCAACTGACACTGGTACCACCTTTCATCTGGGAACCATCCGCGTATGTGGATTTTCAGGAGCCAGCCGGCCACTCCCGACCGACAGGCCCCCAACAAAATTCCGGACCTTTTCCCTGGAAGTAAAACTGACCTGCCGTCATTCTGGCTGGCAGATTGCAGGAGCCACTTTGCTACTATCAAACCAGCCTCGAACTAGCACTTGCCCTTTCATCTGGGAACCATCCTGCGTATCGTGGATTTTCAGGAGCCACCGGCACTCCAGCACAGGCCCCCGAACACAAACCAGGCCCTTTTCCCTGGAAACAAACTGACCACCGCACTCTGGCTGGCAGATTGCAGGAGCCACTTGCTCTATCAACCAGCCGACTCGACACTGGCTCCACCTTTCATCTGGGAACCATCCTGCGTATTGTGGATTTTCAGGAGCCAGCCGGCCACTCCCAGCACAGCGCCCAAACAAATCTACGGACCTTTTCCCTGGAAGTAAAACTGACCTGCCCTCATCTGGCTGGCGATTGCAGGAGCCACTTGTACTATCAAACCACTCGACTTGGCACTGGTGCCACCTTGGTCTGGACCATCCGCGTATGTGGATTTTCAGGACCAGCCGGCACACTCCCAGCCACAGGCCCCGAAAAAAACCACGGCCTTTTCCCGGAAGTAAACTGACCTGCCCGTCATCTGGCTGCACATTGCAGGAGCCACTTGACTTATCAAACACCCGACTGACACTGTGCCACCTTATCTGGAGCCATCCAGCGTATTGTGGATTTTCAGGAGCCAGCCGGCACTCCAGCCACAGCCCAACAACACGGCCCTTTTCCCTGGAATAAAACTGACCTGCCCTCATCTGGCTGGCGATTGCAGGACCACTTGCCTCTATCAAACCAGCCGACTTGGCACTGGTGCCACCTTGGGTCTGGGAGCCATCCAGCGTATTGTGGATTTTCAGGAGCCAGCCGGCCACTCCCAGCCACAGCCCCGAACAAACACGGCCCTTTTCCCTGGAAGTAAACTGACCTGCCCATCTTCTGGCTGCAATTGCAGGAGCCACTTGATATCAACGCCCGACTGCACTGGTGCCACCTTTCATCTGGGACCATCCGCGTATCGTGGATTTTCAGGAGCCAGCGGCCACTCCCAGCCACAGGCCCCGAACCAAACCACGGCCCTTTTCCCTGGAAAAAACTACCCCGCATCTGGCTGGCAGATTGCAGGAGCCACTTGCCTCTATCAATCCAGCCCGACTCAGCACTGGTGCCACTTTCATCTGGGAACCATCCTGCGTATGTGGATTTTCAGGAGCCAGCGGCCACTCCCAGCCACAGGCCCCGAAACAACCAGGCCCTTTTCCTGGCAACAAAACTACCCCCCCTTCTGGCTGGCAGATTGCAGGACCACTTGCCTCTATCAAACCAGCCACTGCACTGGTCCACCTTTCATCTGGGAACCATCCTGCGTATTGTGGATTTTCAGGAGCCAGCCGGCCACTCCCAGCCACAGGTCCCCAAAAAATCTACGGCCTTTCCTGGAAGTAAAACTGACCTGCCCTCTCTGGCTGGCAGATTGCAGGAGCCACTTTCTATCAAACCAGCCGACTTGGCACTGTGCCACCTTTCATCTGGGAACCATCCGCGTATCGTGGATTTTCAGGAGCCAGCCGGCCACTCCCAGCCACAGGCCCCGAACAAAACACGGCCCTTTTCCTGGAAGTAAACTGACCTGCCCGTCATCTGGCTGGCCGATTGCAGGAGCCACTTGCTTATCAACCAGCCCGACTGCACTGGTGCCACCTTTCATCTGGGACCATCCAGCGTATGTGGATTTTCAGGAGCCAGCCGGCCACTCCCAGCCACAGCCCCAAAAAAACACGGCCTTTTCCCTGGAAGTAAACTGACCTGCCCGTCATTGGCTGGCATTCAGGAGCCACTTGGATTATCAAACCGCCAACTTGACACTGTGCCACCTTTAGGAGCCATCCGCGTATGTGGATTTTCAGGAGCCAGCCGGCCACTCCCAGCCACAGGCCCCCGAACCAAACACGCCCTTTTCCTGGAAGTAAACTGACCTGCCCGTCATCTGGCTGCGATTGCAGGAGCCACTTGCCTCTATCAATCCAGCCGACTCGGCACTGGTGCCACCTTTCATCTGGGAACCATCCTGCGTATCGTGGATTTTCAGGAGCCAGCCGGCCACTCCCAGCCACAGGCCCGAACACAAACCAGGCCCTTTTCCCTGGAAAAAACTACCCCCGCACTTCTGGCTGGCAGATTGCAGGAGCCACTTGCCTCTATCAATCCAGCCCGGCTCGGCACTGTGCCACCTTTCATCTGGAACCATCCTGCGTATCGTGGATTTTCAGGAGCCAGCGGCCACTCCCAGCCACAGGCCCCGAACACAAACCACGGCCCTTTTCCCTGGCAAACAAAACTAACCCACCCGCTTCTGGCTGGCAGATTGCAGGAGCCACTTGCTCTATCAACCAGCCCGACTCGACACTGTGCCACTTTCATCTGGGAACCATCCTGCGTATGTGGATTTTCAGGAGCCAGCCGGCCACTCCCAGCCACAGGTCCCCAAAAAATACTACGGCCCTTTTCCTGGAATTAAAACTGACCTGCCCTCATCTGGCTGGCGATTGCAGGCCACTTGCCTCTATCAAACCAGCCCGACTGGCACTGGTGCCACTTTTCTGGGAACCATCCAGCGTATTGTGGATTTTCAGGAGCCAGCCGGCCACTCCTAGCCACAGTCCCCAAAAAAACTACGGCCTTTTCCCTGGAAGTAAACTGACCCCGTCATCTGGCTGGCACATTCAGGAGCCACTTGCATATCAAACCAGCCCAACTTGACACTGGTGCCACCTTTCATCTGGGAACCATGCGTATCGTGGGTTTTCAGGAGCCAGCCGGCCACTCCCAGCCACAGGCCCCGAACAAAACACGGCCCTTTTCCCTGGAAGTAAAACTGACCTGCCCGTCATCTGGCTGGCGATTGCAGGAGCCACTTGACTCTATCAAACCAGCCACGACTCGCACTGCTGCCACCTTTCATTGGGAACCATCCTGCGTATCGTGGATTTTCAGGAGCCAGCGGCCACTCCCAGCACAGGCCCCGAAACAAAACAGGCCCTTTTCCCTGGAAGTAAAATGACCTGCCCATCATTGGCTGGACGATTGCAGGAGCCACTTGCCTCTATCAATCACCGACTTGGCACTGGTGCCACTTTCATCTGGGAGCATCCAGCGTATTGTGGATTTTCTGGAGCCAGCGGCCACTCCCAGCCACAGGCCCCGAACACAACCACGGCCCTTTTCCCTGGCAAAGAAAACTCACCCGCCCGCTTTGGCTGCAGATTGCAGGAGCACTTGCCTCTATCAACAGCCGACTCGGACATGCTGCCACTTTCATCTTGAACCATCCTGCGTATCGTGGATTTTCAGGAGCCAGCCGGACACTCCCAGCCACAAGTTCCCAAATACAATCTACGGCCCTTTTCCCTGGAAGTAAAGCTGACCTGCCCGTCATCTGGCTGGCAGATTGCAGGAGCCACTTGCCTCTATCAATCCGGCCCGACTCAGCACTTGTGCCATCTTTCATCTGGGCACCATCCTGCGTATCGTGGATTTTCAGGAGCCAGCCGGCCACTCCCAGCCACAGGCCCCCGAACACAAACCATGGCCCTTTTCCCTGGCAAACAAAACTCACCCACCGCACTTCTGGCTGGCAGATTGCAGGAGCCACTTGCCTCTATCAATCCAGCCCGGCTCGGCACTGGTGCCACCTTTCATCTGGGAACCATCCTGCGTATCGTGGATTTTCAGGAGCCAGCTGGCCACTCCCAGCCACAGGCCCCGAACACAAACCACGGCCCTTTTCCCTGGCAAACAAAACTAACCCAACCCGCTTCTGGCTGGCAGATTGCAGGAGCCACTTGCCTCTATCATGCCAGCCAGACTCGACACTGGTACCACCTTTCATTGGGAACCATCCTGCGTATTGTGGATTTTCAGGAGCCAGCCGGCCACTCCCAGCCACACGTCCCCAAACAAATACTACGGCCCTATTCCCTGGAATTAAAACTGACCTACCCATCATCTGGCTGTCACATTGCAGGAGCCACTTTGTACTATCAAACCAGCACGACTTGGCACTTCTGCTGCCTTTCATCTGGGAACCATCATGCGTATCTTTTTTTTTCTGGAGCCAGCCGGCCACTCCCAGCACCAGGCCCGGAAACACAAAACAGGGCCCTTTTCCCTGGAAACTGAACTAGACAAATATGGGACAGTTTACCAGCTAATATTGTTGTAATAATGTGGGCATAATAATAGATTTCTACAACGAATTTTTAAAATCTTTTTCGAGTTCAGAATGTCCAAGAGTGAGGTCTTTTTCTTCTGTTATCAATATTGCAACGAAATTGATAAATAAAGACCAAATCTTTATTTTTCTTTTTAACCCAAGTTGATAATTCCCATTCATTAATCCATTTTTTGGACCAATATTTGCCATTCTGATGTATGTTGTCACTTCTTTACAATCGACATTCTGTGACTATGTTGACAAGTCTTGGGTGATGATCCTAACTGGTCTTAGATACACATAGGGGGAAATTTCCTCAGCCAGTGGCAGTCCTGAGCATGTGTATCAGAAGATCTTTCTATAGCTGGGAATTTTCCCATGAAAGGGATTCAGTTAGGGAAGAGACACTTGTCCCAGAGTTTTACATTCTTCTTGAACACTGCTTAAGGAACATGGATCCCATGTCCATTTGGATCTCTGTCTGCACAGAACTTTGTCATGCCAGTGCTTGAAATGCATCTCGAAGAGAATTCACTACACAGAATGAATGAGGGCTGTGGTAGGGCTCAGTGGGGCTCACCAGGCCCAACCCCCCTGTTAAAGCAGGATACCTAGAGCCTCTTGCCCGGGATTCTAGCTGGGTGTACTTTTAATGTCTTCTAAGATCCAGGCTTCAGAAGCTTTCTGGGCAGTCTGTGCCGCGGTTGTCACCCTCACAGTAAAACATCATTTGGTGATGTTCATAGGCAATCTCCTGTATTTCAGTGTGTGCCCACTGCCTCTTGTCTTTTCACTCAGCATCACTTCAAAGACACTGGTTCCCACCCTTTTGCATTATTGCTTCCCGTATGTATGTTTGCAGCCAAGTAGAGAAATGTAAACAACTTTCCTGAAGGCCACGCAGACAATATTCCCTTCATCTACCAGTCAAGTTGATTCATCAGAGGTGTTGAAAAAGTTGTTCAGCATGAAATTCCCCAGGAAAATCCATGCCGAGTACATTGCTTTGTCCTCCTTCATATGCCAGGCAAGGCTTTCGGGGTATAGCTGCCCCATCAACTTCGTGGGGATAAAAAAGAGGCTGGCTGATTTGTACTTTTCCGAGTCCTCCTAATTGTCATTTTTGAAGAGGGCAGTCTTTTGCTTTCATGCAGTCCTAGCTACGGAAAACTCCATACTTTCGTCTTTAGCGTTTCTTGTCCTCTCCAACTTCGCAAAAACTTTTTCCACGATGTCTGGCAAGGAGAATCTGGGTCAGGGCTGAAAACATCTCCCATCGTGTTGTACATGTTGCAGAGAAGTCTGCAGAGTGTTTTGCAGGAAGAAAAAGAAAGTTGTTGAAAACACCTTCCACTCGAATGTTCATGTGTTTGGAAAAGGTAGGACAGTGGTAAGGTACTGTTTTCAATCAGTTTGCAAGCTGCGCTCCCTATCCCAGTATTGTGCAGCTTCATTCTCACCTTTCCGAAGCTACTGGTCTCTCCGGGTCCCGGAGGCGAAGAAGCGGCTTCTTCGCGCAAAGGCGATTGTGCCGGTCGTTGTGCACTCCAGGGTTGCGGCTTCTACCAAAATGTGCCGGGGACCGGCGCTTAGCTCCGGGGAACTACGTATTTCATCTTTAGCGTCTTTTGTGGTCTACATCATTGCAAAAATGCTTTCCACTATGTCTGGCAAGGAGAATCTGGGTCAGGGCTGAAAACATCTCCCATCGTGTTGTACATGTTGCAGAGAGGTTTGCTGAGTGTTTTGCACGAAAAGAAAAAGAAAGTTGTTGAAAACAGCTTCCAATCGAATGTTCATGTGTTTGGAAAAGGTAGGAAAGTGGTAAGGTACTGTTTTCTATCAGTTTGCAAGCTGCGCACACTATCCCAGTGTTGTTCAGCTTCATTCTCCACCTTCCGAAAGCAGCCGCTCTCTCCGGCCCCCGGAGACGAAGAGGCGGCTTCTTCGCGCAAAGGCGATTGTGCCGGTCACAGTGCTTCGCAGTGCGGCGCCTTCTGACGAAATGTGCCCGGGACCGGCGCTTAGCTCCGGGGACATCCGTACCTTCTTCTTTCGGGACTTTTGGGGTCTACATCATTGCAAAAATTCCTTTCCACTATGTCTGGCAAGGAAAAACTCTGCCTGCACAGAAAACATCCTCCATGGTGTTTGACATGTTGCAGAGAGGTTTGCTGAGTGTTTTGCACGATGAAAAACAAAGTTGTCCAAAACATCTTCCAACTGAATATTCATGTGTTTGGAAAAGGTAAGAAAGTGGTAAGGTACTGTTTTCTATCAGTTTGCAAGCTGCGCACACTATCCCAGTGTTGTTCAGCTTCATTCTGCACCTTCCGAAAGCAGCCGCTCTCTCCGGCCCCCGGAGACGAAGAGGCGGCTTCTTCGCGCAAAGGCGATTGTGCCGGTCACAGTGCTCCGCAGTGCGGCGGCTTCTGACGAAATGTGCCCGGGACCGGCGCTTAGCTCCGGGGAGCTCCGTATTTCATCTTTCGGGACTTTTGTGGTCTACATCATTGCAAAAATGCTTTCCACTATGTCTGGCAAGGAGAATCTGGGTCAGGGCTGAAAACATCTCCCATCGTGTTGTACATGTTGCAGAGAAGTCTGCAGAGTGTTTTGCACGAAAAGAAAAAGAAAGTTGTTGAAAACACCTTCCATTCGAATGTTCATGTGTTTGGAAAAGGTAGGACAGTGGTAAGGTACTGTTTTCTATCAGTTTGCAAGCTGTGCACACAATCCCAGGGTTGTGCAGCTTCATTCTCACTTTTCCGAAGCTGCTGCTCTCTCCGGCTTCCGGAGGCGAAGACGCGGCTTCTTCGCGCAAAGGCGCTTGTACCGGTCACAGTGCTCTAAAGTGCGGCGGCTTCTGACTAAATGTTCCCGGGACCGGCGCTTAGCTCCGGGGACATCCGTACCTTCGTCTTCAGCGTCTTTTGTGGTCTACATCATTGCAAAGATCTTTTCCACTATGTCTGGCAAGGAAAAACTCTGCCTGCACAGAAAACATCTCCCATGGTGTTTTACATGTTGCAGCGAAGTCTGCAGAGTGTTTTGCAGGATGAAAAGGAAAGTTGTCCAAAACACTTTCCAACAGAATGTTCATGTGTTGGGAATAGGTAGGAGAGTAGTAAGGTACTGTTTTGGATCAGTTTGCAAACTGTGCACACTATCCCAGTGTTGTGCAGCTTCATTCTTCAGCTTTCAGAGGCAGCCGCTCTCTCCGGCTTCCGGAGGCGAAGAAGCGGCTTCTTCGCGCAAAGGCGATTGTGCCGGTCACAGTGCACTGTAGACGGCGGCTTCTGACGTAATGTGCCCCGTATCTGCTCATAGCTCCCGGGGTCTCTGTACCTTCCAATTCCGTTTTTGGTCTTGGCAATGCAAATGGTTTGCTTGCAGCAGTAGGACGGGACAGTTAACTGGACTTTTTGCTTTTAGAGAGAAGCTAATGAAAAAGTTTCACCAGGATCAGAGCAGGTTGTAAAACAAGAAAATTGTCATGAAAAGAAGCCAGCCTTGTCCCCTTAGGTTTGCTAGCTGTGTTTGAACAAAATGAAATGTGTCAACTCGGTGTTCCTGGGTATCACATCAGTAACAGGTACTTCAGTTGCTGAATTTCTCTCGTCAAGTCAAGAAAGAATCCAAGGAATTGTGATTTCATGCTCACAATTCACCCTGTGGTGCCGAAAGGTGAAAAAGGGGTGGAAGGTGCACGGGTCAATTAACTTGAATGGCCTACGTAAATCAGCGGCCGCTGATTTCCTGAAGGCTTCAACAGGTCAGTTGCCTATGTTTTTCTTGGAATTGTTTTAACCTTCGGTCATGTTTTTCTTGGGATTCTTTTACCCTTTCCCTATTAGTTCAGCCTTTGGTCTCCAGCCTTTGCTGACATTTCAAGTATCTCGGTAGCCTGGAAATGTGTTGTCATAATTGCTGACATCATTATTCCCTTCAAAGGGTTGTTTGCCTCAAGTCTCAGTTTTGCTGGTTTTCTGCTAGTTGATTGTCAGAGGGCAGCAGGTGTTGTGTAGGAGCAAGTACACAAACCCATAGCTTGCTTTTCTTTTGATTTGGCCTGTGTAGCTAATGGAATGACTGAACATCTGTGAGAGGCTTTTCTCTCCCCGTTAGGTTTCACTGGAAGGGCAGATGCAAATCGTCTACCTGAAGTCTTGGCACAGAAGAAAGTAGTGGTTTGCTGCTGCATCTAGCTAGAAGCTTACAAAAGGAAGGCCTTGGGGTGAGGCCCATTCCATTGGCTAAGTAGAAAAGGACTGTGGGAAGGTGAGGCAGCTGAATTAGAGGTAGATCAACAAGTGTGTTCAAAGCCTGGTGTATGGTGGTTGGTTGAATGGTGTTTGTTATGGCTTAAAGCTATGGAACTGATAAAGGCAAAGTTGCAAGAAAGCAGCTCTCCTTTGCATCTTGCTGGGGACTCTGCTTCACCACGGACCCTCAACTCCAAGTTTGCCAAGGAGATGATCAGTAGGACTGTTGCAGAGCTGCTGTGTGCATCTGAATGGAATGGCAGAGAGTGAAGCGCTGGAGATTTCTGGCTTTAGTACAATGCTGCTGCATTGGTGCCAGTTTAGTTGGTTTTCCATCAGTGGCCTTTCTGTCTAGAAGTACACTGCCCAGAGTCTTTCTAGCATGTGATGCCATTTCCTTCCTGTTGTTTTCATACCTTCCTTCAGTTGAAAGGATGATACAATCTTTCCATTTTGAAGATCCCTGTTAGGAAACACTATGCAAGAGGAGTCATCGCTCCCTTTTCTTCTGCCTCCTTTGTCATTTTCAGAGACTCATTTCAAATTTCTGCTAATGTCAAGAGGAATACTGAGATTACTTAGCAGGGTTGGCACTCTCAGCTGCTTTCTTCTTTCATACTGCTTCATACTGGACGTGACTTAAAGGCCTCCTTTTGTCATCTGCATTCTGCTGTGATCCAAAGCTAAATATTCCAGGCGTATGAACACAAAAAGAACACCTAGGCTTTTGCAAGAACTAGCCCAGGAGGATTTGTGTTCAATTTGATCGCTACAGTGTTTCAGAAAAAAGGAGATTGTACTGTCTTCTTGTGTACTCTCTTCTTGTGCTCTCATGTCTTGCATGTCCTAGTGAATCTACCGGCTATGGTGGATTTTCAGGAGCCAGCCGTCCACTCCCAGCCACAGGCCCCCAAACACAAACCACGGCCCTTTCCCCTGGAAAAAAAACTGAGATGCCACTCTTCTGGATGGTAGATGGCAAGAGACACTTGCCTCTATCAAACCAGCCCGACTTGGCACTGGTGCCACATTTCATCTGGGAACCATCCTGCGTATCGTGGATTTTCAGGAGCCAGCCGGCCACTCCCAGCCACAGGCCCCCAAACACAAACCACGACCCTTTTCCCTGGCAAACAAAACTCACCCGCCCCGCTTCTGGCTGGCAGATTGCAGGAGCCACTTGCCTCTATCAAACTAGCCCGACTTGGCACAGGTGCCCCCTTGGGTCTTGGAACCATCCTGCGTATCGTGGATTTTCAGGAGCCAGCCGGCCACTCCCAGCCACAGGGCCCCCAAACACAAACCATGGCCCTTTTCCATGGCAAAGAAAACTCACCCGCCCCGCTTCTGGCTGGCAGATTGCAGGAGCCACTTCCCTCTATCAATCCAGCCCGACTTGGTACTGGTGCCACCTTGGGTCTGGGAGCCATCCAGCGTATTGTGGATTTTCAAGGGCCAGCCGGCCACTCCCATCCACAAGCACCCAAAAAGAAGCTACAGCCCTTTTCCCTGGAAGTAAAACTGACCTGCCCATCATCTGGCTGGCACATTGCAGCAGCCACTTGGTAATATCAAACCTGCCCAACTTGACACTGGTGCCACCTTTCATCTGGGAACCATCCTGCGTATCGTGGATTTTCAGGAGCCAGCCGGCCACCCCCACCCACAGGCCCCCGAACACAAACCACGGCCCTTTTCCCTGGCAAAGAAAGCTCACCCACCCCGCTTCTAGCTGGCCGATTGCAGGAGCCACTTGCCTCTATCATTCCAGCACGACTCGGCACTGGTGCCACCTTTCATCTGGGAACCATCCTGCGTATCGTGGATTTTCAGGAGCCAGCCGGCCACTCCCAGCCACAGGTCCCCAAACAAATACTACGGCCCTTTTCCCTGGAAGTAAAAGTGACCTGCCCATCTTCTGGCTGGCAGATTGCAGGAGCCACTTTGTACTATCAAACCACTCGGATTGGCACTTCTGCCGCCTTTCATCTGGGAACCATCCTGCGTATCGTGGATTTTCAGGAGCCAGCCGGACACTCCCAGCCACAGGTTCCGAACAAAAACCACGGCCCTTTTCCCTGGCAAACAAAACTCACCCGCCCCGCTTCTGGCTGGCAGATTGCAGGAGCCACTTCCCACTATCAAACCAGCCCGACTTGGCACTGCTGCCACCTTTTATCGGGGAACCATCCTGCGTATCGTGGATTTTCAGGAGCCAGCCGGCCACTCCCACCCACAGGCCCCCAAACACAAACTACGGCCCTTTTCCCTGGAAGTAAAACTGACCTGACCGTCATCTGGCTGGCAGATTGCAGGAGCCACTTGCCTCTATCAATCCAGCCCGACTTGGCACTGGTGCCAGCTTTCATCTGGGAACCATCCTGCGTATCGTGGATTTTCAGGAGCCAGCCGGCCACTCCCAGCCACAGGCCCCGAACACAAAGTACGGCCCTTTTCCCTGGAAGTAAAATTGACCTGACCGTCATCTGGCTGGCAGATTGCAGGAGCCACTTGCCTCTATCAATCCAGCCCGACTTGGCACTGGTGCCACCTTTCATCTGGGAACCATCCTGCGTATCGTGGATTTTCAGGAGCCAGCCGGCCACTCCCAGCCACAGGCCCCCGATCACAAACCACCGCCTTTTCCCTGGCAAACAAAACTCACCCGCCCCTCTTCTGGCTGGCAGATTGCAGGAACCACTTCACCATATCAAACCAGCCCGACTCGGGCCTGGTGCCAGCTTTCATCTGGGAACCATCCTGCGTATCGTGGATTTTCAGAGGCCAGCCGGCAGCCCCCAGCCACAGGCCCCCGAACACAAACTACGGCTCTTTTCCCTGGAAGTAAAACTGACCTGACCGTCACCTGGCTGGCAGATTGCGGGAGCCACTTGCCTCTATCAATCCAGCCCGACTCGGCACTGGTGCCACATTTCATCTGGGAACCATCCTGCGTATCGTGGATTTTCAGGAGCCAGCCGGCCACTCCCAGCCACAGGCCCCCAAACACAAACTACGGCCCTTTTCCTGGAAGTAAAACTGACCTGACCGTCATCTGGCTGGCAGATTGCAGGAGCCACTTGCCTCTATCAATCCAGCCCGACTTGGCACTGGTGCCAGCTTTCATCTGGGAACCATCCTGCGTATCGTGGATTTTCAGGAGCCAGCCGGCCACTCCCAGCCACAGGCCCCCGAACCCAAAGTACGGCCCTTTTCCCTGGAAGTAAAATTGACCTGACCGTCATCTGGCTGGCAGATTGCAGGAGCCACTTGCCTCTATCAATCCAGCCCGTCTTGGCACTGGTGCCACCTTTCATCTGGGAACCATCCTGCGTATCGTGGATTTTCAGGAGCCAGCCGGCCACTCCCAGCCACAGGCCCCCGATCACAAACCACCGCCTTTTCCCTGGCAAACAAAACTCACCCGCCCCGCTTCTGGCTGGCAGATTGCAGGAGCCACTTCCCTCTATCAAACCAGCCTGACTCGGCACTGGTGCCACCTTTCATCTGGGAACCATCCTGTGCATCGTGGATTTTCAGGAGCCAGGCGGCCACTCCCAGCCACAGGTCTCCAAACAAATACTACGGCCCTATTCCCTGGAATTAAAACTGACCTGACCGTCATCTGGCTGGCCGATTGCAGGAGCCACTTGCCTCTATCAATCCATCCCGACTCGGCACTGGTGCCACCTTTCATCTGGGAACCATCCTGCGTATCGTGGATTTTCTGGAGCCAGCCGGCCACTTCCAGCCATAGGCCCCCGAACACAAACCACGGCCCTTTTCCCTGGCAAACAAAACTTACCCACCCCGCTTCTGGCTGGCAGATTGCAGGAGCCTCTTGCCTCTAACATACCAGCCAGACTCGGCACTGCTGCCACCTTTCATCTGGGAACCATCCTGCGTATTGTGGATTTTCAGGAGCCAGCCGGCCACTCCCAGCCACAGGTCCCCAAACAAATACTACGGCCCTTTTCCCTGGAAGTAAAACTGACCTGCCCATCTTCTGGCTGGCAGATTGCAGGAGCCACTTTGTACTATCAAACCACTCGGACTTGGCACTTCTGCCGCCTTTCATCTGGGAACCATCCTGCGTATCGTGGATTTTCAGGAGCCAGCCGGCCACTCCCAGCCACAGGCCCCCAAACACAAACTACGGCCCTCTCCCCGGAATTAAAACTGACCTGCCATCTTCTGGCTGGCAGATTGCAGGAACCACTTGGCTCTCTCAGACCAGCCCGACTCGGCACTCGTGCCACCTTTCATCTGGGAACCATCCTGCGTATCGTGGATTTTCAGGAGCCAGCCGGCCACTCCCAGCCACAGGCCCCGAACGAAAACCACGGCCCTTTTCCCTGGCAAACAAAACTCACCCGCCCCGCTTCTGGCTGGCAGATTGCAGGAGCCACTTCCCTCTATCAATCCAGCCCGACTCGACACTGGTGCCACCTTTCATCTGGGAACCATCCTGCGTATCGTGGATTTTCAGGGGCCAGCCGGCCACTCCCAGCCACAAGTCCCCAAAAACAATCTACGGCCCTTTTCCCTGGAAGTAAAACTGACCTGCCCATCATCTAGCTGGCACATTGCACCAGCCACTTGGTAATATAAAACCTGCCCAACTTGACACTGGTGCCACCGTTCATCTGGGAACCATCCTGTGCATCGTGGATTTTCAGAAGGCAGGCGGCCACTCCCAGCCACAGGTCTCCAAACAAATACTACGGCCCTATTCCCTGGAATTAAAACTGACCTGACCGTCATCTGGCTGGCCGATTGCAGGAGCCACTTGCCTCTATCAATCCAGCCCGACTCGGCACTGGTGCCACCTTTCATCTGGGAACCATCCTGCGTATCGTGGATTTTAAGGAGCCAGCCGGCCACTCCCAGCCACAGGCCCCCGAACACAAAGTACGGCCCTTTTCCCTGGAAGTAAAATTGACCTGTCCGTCATCTGGCTGGCAGATTGCAGGAGCCACTTGCCTCTATCAATCCAGCCCGACTTGGCACTGGTGCCACCTTTCATCTGGGAACCATCCTGCGTATCGTGGATTTTCAGGAGCCAGCCGGCCACTCCCAGCCACAGGCCCCCGATCACAAACCACGGCCCTTTTCCCTGGCAAACAAAACTCACCCGCCCCGCTTCTGGCTGGCAGATTGCAGGAGCCACTTCCCTCTATCAAACCAGCCTGACTCGGCTCTGGTGCCACCTTTCATCTGGGAACCATCCTGTGCATCGTGGATTTTTAGGAGCCAGGCGGCCACTCCCAGCCACAGGTCTCCAAACAAATACTACGGCCCTATTCCCTGGAATTAAAACTGACCTGACCGTCATCTGGCTGGCAGATTGCAGGAGCTACTTGCCTCTATCAATCCAGCCCGACTCGGCACTGGTGCCACCTTTCATCTGGGAACCATCCTGCGTATCGTGGATTTTCAGGAGCCAGCCGGCCACTCCCAGACACAGGCCCCCAAACACAAACTACGGCCCCTCTCCCCGGAATTAAAACTGACCTGCCATCTTCTGGCTGGCAGATTGCAGGAACCACTTGGCTCTCTCAGACCAGCCCGACTCGGCACTCGTGCCACCTTTCATCTGGGAACCATCTCGTTCGGATTTGAGCCACGCCACTCACCAAGGCCCAACACAACCCGGCCTTTTCCGGCAAAAAAACTACCCCGTTCTGGTGCAGATTGCAGGAGCCTTCCTCTACAACAGCCGACGACGCCACTTATCTGAACCACCTCTATTGATTCAGAGCCCCGCCACTCCCACCACAGCCCCAACAACACGCCCTTTTCCTGAATAAACGACCCCTCTCTGGTGCAGATTGCAGAGCCACTTCTATCAACACGACTGCATTGCCTTTCTCTGGACCATTGCGATCGTGGATTTTCAAGCCAGCGGCACTCCAGCCCAGCCCAAACACAAAACGGCTTTCCTGAAAAACTACCCTTCTGGCGATTGCGAGCATGCTCTATCAACCCCCATGCACTGTGCACCTTTCATCTGGAACCATCTCATCGTGATTTTAGAGCACCTCCCACACCCAACAAACACGCCTCCAAAACACGCTTGCTGCAATTGAGACCTCTTAACACGATGCAGTGCACTTTCTGGAACATCTGTAGTGTTTGCCACGCCACCCACCACAGCCCCAAAACGCCTTCTGAAAACTCCGCCTCTGGAATGCACACTTCTATAACCATCGTGACTTATGGGAATATCTTGCAGGAGCCACTTGCCTCTATCAAACCAGCCCGACTTGGCACTGTGCCACCTTTATCGGGAACCATCCTGCGTATCGTGATTTTCAGGAGCCAGCCGGCCACTCCCAGCCACAGGCCCCCAAACACAAACTACGGCCCTTTTCCCTGGAAGTAAAACTGACCTGACCGTCATCTGGCTGGCAGATTGCAGGAGCCACTTGCCTCTATCAATCCAGCCCGACTTGGCACTGGTGCCATCTTTCATCTGGGAACCATCCTGCGTATCGTGGATTTTCAGGAGCCAGCCGGCCACTCCCAGCCACAGGGCCCCGAACAAATACTACGGCCCTTTTCCCTGAAAGTAAAACTAACCAGCCTATCTTCTGGCTGGCAGATTGCAGGAGCCACTTGCCTCTATCAAACCAGCCCGACTTGGCACTGGTGCCACCTTTCATCTGGGAACCATCCTGCGTATCGTGGATTTTCAGGAGCCAGCCGGCCACTCCCAGCCACAGGCCCCCGAACACAAACTACGGCCCTTTTCCCTGAATGTAAAACTGACCTGCCCATCATCTGGCTGGCAGATTGCAGGAGCCACTTGCCTCTATCAATCCAGCCCGACTCGGCACTGGTGCCACCTTTCATCTGGGAACCATCCTGCGTATCGTGGATTTTCGGAGCCAGCCGGCCACTCCAGCCACAGGCCCCCGAACACAAACCACGGCCCTTTTCCCTGGCAAACAAAATTACCCCCGCTTCTGGCTGGCAGATTGCAGGAGCCACTTGCCTCTACTATCCAGCCGACTCGAGACTGGTCCACCTTTCATCTGGGAACCATCCTGCGTATCGTGGATTTTCAGAAGCCACGGGCCCCTCCCCAGCCACAGGGCCCCGAACAAAAACCACGGCCCTTTTCCCTGGAAAAAACTACCGCCCCTTCGGCTGGGCAGATTGCAGGAGCCACTTCCTCTATCAAACCAGCCCGACTCGCACTGCTGCCACCCCTTTTATCTGGGGAAACCCTCCTGCGTATCGTGGATTTTCAGGAGCCACCGGCCACTCCCAGCCCCAGGCCCCCAAACAAAACTACGGGCCCCTTTTTCCCCGGAAATAAAATTAACCGCCTATCTGGCTGGCAGATTGCAGGAGCCACTTGCCCCCTATCAACCAGCCCGACTTGGCACTGTCCACCTTTCATCTGGGAACCATTTCTATCTGGATTTTCAGGAGCCAGCCGGCCACTCCCGCCACAGGCCCCTAAAAAATCTACGGCCCTTTTTCCCCGGGAATAAACTACCTCCCATCACTGGGTGGCAGATTGCAGCCCACTTGTTTAAAACCGCCAAATTTTCACGGTGCCCTTTATCTGGGAAACCCTCCTGCTATTGGATTTTTAGGGGCCCCCCACCCCAGCCACAGGCCCCGAAAAAACCACGGCCCCTTTTTCCCCGGAAAAAAAACTACCCCCCCGCTTTGGGTGGCAATTCGAGCACTTTTATCAACCGCCCACTGCACTGGGCCCCCCTTTCTCTGGGAAACCCTCCGGTACGGGATTTTCGAGCCAGCCGGGCCCCTCCCCCCACAGGCCCCGAACAAAAACCAGGCCCTTTTCCCTGGAAAAAAAACCACCGCCCCCTTTTGGGGCCCAAATTTCAGGAAACACTTCCCCCTATCAAACCAGCCCGACTCACTGGTGCCACCTTTTACGGGGAAACCACCTGCTACGTGGATTTCAGGACCACGGGCCACTCCCCGCCACAGCCCCCCCAACAAAACCACGGCCCTTTTCCCCGGAATAAAATGACATCCCTCACTGGGTGGAGATTCAGGAGCCACTTCCCTTTTCAACCACCCGACTCGCCTGGTGCCCCCCTTTTTATCGGAACCATCCCGCGTACGTGGATTTTTAGAGCCACGGGGACTTTCCACCACAGCCC